>NC_057814.1:71298522-71331087 GCF_018294505.1 Triticum aestivum | reverse complement strand
GTCCCCAAGCTGCACACTGGGGTGGCAATGGCGAACTTCCCTGCTGTGCCTTTCCGTTTTGTGCCGGAGGGAGCTGCGCTCGAGCGGGGGCCGGACCACCGGCTGCAGAGGAACACCATAGTCGTGGATGACCCTCCGTTGAGCCACGATAGGTATGCTATTGTCACTGTTACCCCCGCAATTCCGGATCATCGCAAGGAGTTAGTGCTGCAAGATGTGCTTAGTATTCTTCGAGATGATTTTCATCTGCGTATCCCCGATGCCTTTGTTTATCCGATTGGAGTTGGCATGGTTGCTTTTGAGGATGTTTTTATCCGGGATGAGTATATTAGACAGAGCCCTCATCAACTGGATCCTGTGGATGAAAGTATGACATTTTCTCTTGTTCCGCATGATGAAGGGGAAAATATGCGGTTGTGTCCGTTTCAGTATGTGGCCTGGATACTATTTCTTGCTTTCCCCATGGATTATCAAACAGATCATTATATCAATAAAGCAGTATCCTGTTTTGGCAAACTTGAGCTTTGGCACAGACCTGGACAGAGCAAAGAGAGAGTGTTGGTGCGTGCCATCGTCAGTGATATTGCTCTGGTTCCACATAGTCTGATTATTAGGAGGTCCAGTCATCTGCCAGGGATGGGGCGCTCATGGTCGGTGCCAGTTTATGTTTTGAATGGTCATGACACGCTGCCTGGATTAGTTGGTAATGAGGATGCCCCCCGCCTATGAATGCTTTGCCACACCCATACGAGCTGCCGTTCCTGTCTGCAGCTCAGCAGTGGCAACTCGACCATCAGCAATGGATTCAACAGCAGGTAGATGAAGCTTGGGCCCAGGGGCTTCCACAGCAGCAGCATGAACAGTTGCAAGAAAATGGATGGGGAGTTTGGCCTGTTGTACCACCACCGTACCGAGGCTTTAGTTTCAGAACCTATTTTCAGTACACTGGTAACTCTCTGATGGATGGCGTGGAGCACGACAGTAATTTTTCTGATGATCCGCAGGATGAATGGTCTATGTACTCCGATATTTCTGAGGCGGCAGATAACTTTGTTCGAGGTGTTGACACCCCAGGGATGTAGTTTGTCCGTGCTTCTGGCTTTGAGAGGTCTGTGGTTGTTGACCCTTTTGCTGCTCTGCTTGACATCTTTGGTCTCATCTATGCCGGTATCTGGACTCCTAGGCTCTGCAATGATAGCCCTCCACCCAGCTCTTTTGGTGCCTTTCAGTTCCCTATCAATCCGCTCAACTTGTTTGCGATTGTGTGCAATGCTATGGTTCATACCTGGACTCAACGCTGCACTGATCTCAGGAGGGAGGACTGTATCTGGGCCAGACTCCCAAAAGCTCTCTTTTTGGATAATGGGACCTATACTATCTGCATTTCTGTTGAGCCTGCTGGGTCGGAGTATATTCCACCATCTGCACTTTCTAGGAGTGGGAGCAGTGGGACTGTTGGTTTGGTCTCTGCTGGAGATGCTGACAGTGGGTCTGACCGTGTTGGCAAAATGATTCTGGAGGAGCCTGGTCATGTGGACACCACCCACCTACGCCGCAGTACTCGCTCCACCCGTTATGATGGGTTTCGTGTCCCTCAGCCTTCTGATCTCAAACGAGGAATGTCCAAGGTGAAACCTCGGAAAACTCCGGTTGTCACTCGCAACTTGTCTGCTACGGCCCCGTCTGGTCTTCCTGTTATTTTGGATGGCAGTTTGGAGTATGTCCCTGCTCCTACACCAATCTCCGTCCTTCAGGAGATTGGCATTGTTCGATGTGGAGTGTCGCCTGAAGATCTCACTGCTGAGAAGCTGATGGTCGCTCCGCCAGCTTCACCCTCTCCCAACGATGCCGCAAACTAGGAGATGGAATATCCTTTGCTGGAATGTTCGTGGACTTAACGCGGACAAAAAACATCTTGCTATTCGTAATGCTATTGATATAAGTGGTTGTGATGTCTTATGTTTGCAAGAAACTAAGCGTGAGAATTTCGATAGGGCTTTTGTTAAAACTATTTGTCCCAAGCGACTCCATATGTTTGCTTTTATTCCCTCTCATGGGGCATCGGGTGGTCTGTTTACTGCTTGGAATTCGTCTGTTTTCTCTGGTATGGTTTTCCTTGAGGAGTCTTTTGCCCTTGGAACTAAATTCACTTCGTTACACTCCAATGCTGTATGGACTCTAATCAATGTTTATGGCCCATGTGATGGTATTGATCGTTCTACCTTTACGGCGTGGCTGTTCAGTATGCACATTCCAATCTCTGAAGATTGGATCTTGGCTGGTGATTTTAATTACTGTCGCGCACCTGATAACAGAAGTAGTCCGGGTGGCAACGCCAATGATATGTTGATCTTCAATGATTTTATTCGCACCCAGTCTTTAGTGGAGCTACCCATCAAGGGTAGAACGTACACGTGGAGCAATATGCGAAATGACCCTTTGCTCGTGCAGTTGGATTGGTTTTTCTCCTCGGTGCACTGGACTTCTTCATATCCTAATACCACTGTCTCGCCCTTGGGTAAACCTGTCTCAGATCACGTCCCCTGCGTCATTGGCATAGACTCGTGTATCCCTAAGAGCAAAGTGTTTCGCTTCGAGAACTACTGGATACATCTTTCAGGGTTTCATGACACTTTGCAACGCTCTTGGAACCAACCCTGTTATGCGGCTAACTCCGCGGCTCTGATCTGTAGAAAACTGAAGAAGCTGCGTTACGCCTTAAAATCCTGGAGCAGGAAACTCTCAAGATTATCCATTCTCATTGATAATTCCAATGAGACTCTTCTGAACTTGGATACGTTAGAGGATAAAAGACCTCTTACTACTCCAGAAACCAACTTCAGAATTATTCTCAAAGTGCACCTCCTCAAGTTACTGGAGTATAAACGCATGTATTGGCAGAAAAGATGTACTATCCGGAGATTTCAAGTTGGGGATGGTAACACGAAATACTTTCATGCAGTGGCCACAGAGAGATACCGTAAGAACTCAATATCCACACTTAAACTTGATGATGGTACGCTCATTGAGGACCACATAGGTAAGGCGTCCTTGCTGTTTTCTTCCTATAAACAGCGTTTAGGCTCCTCTGACCCCCCAAACATGCGCTTTGACTTACCTCAAATCATTAAGAAAGTGGAGGGCCTTGATGATTTGACAGTTCCTTTCACCACTGATGAAATTGATCTAGTGGTCAAAGAGATGCCATTGGATAGAGCACCAGGGACAGATGGATTTAACGGTTGCTTCATGAAGTCATGTTGGAATATTATAAAACAGGACTTTTATCAGCTTGTCATGGATTTCTATGAGGGGGACCTAGACCTTGACAGTATTAATACTGGGTTCATTACTTTGATTCCTAAATGCCACTCCCCAGAAACAGTCAATGATTACCGCCCAATCACACTTCTAAACTGTTGTCTGAAGATCATTACCAAATTGCTTGCGAATCGTCTTCAGAGGGTCATCTTGCGCATTATCCATACAAACCAATACGGGTTCCTCAAGAGCAGATCGATTCAGGACTGCTTAGCTTGGGCGTTCGAGTACACTCATCAGTGTCAGGCGTCGGGGAGAAAGGTCTTGCTGCTAAAACTAGACTTCGCCAAAGCGTTTGATACTATCGAACATGCCCCTATGATAGAGATCATGAGAGCGATGGGGTTTAATGAGAAGTGGCTACACTGGATTGCTTGTCTCTTTCAGTCCGGAAAATCTTCGGTCCTTCTAAATGGCACACCAGGAAGGCAGTTCACTTGCAAACGGGGAGTACGCCAAGGGGATCCTCTTTCACCGCTCATATTTGTCCTAGCGGCTGACCTGTTGCAATCTGCCATCAACCATGCTTTCCGTGAGGAGATACTTCAGAAACCAATCCCGTCAGCTGAGACAGACTACCCGGTAATCCAGTATGCGGACGACACGATTGTCTTTCTACCAGCTGTGAAAGAGCAGGTTGAGGCTCTGAAAAAACTCCTGGTCGACTATGCTGCGTCCATTGGGTTACGACTCAATTTTCAGAAATCAACCCTGATCCCGATTAATGTTACGCACGCGGAAGCACTGGATTTTGCAGACATGTTTGGTTGTGTTGTGGGGAAAATGCCATTCACATATTTAGGGCTCCCGCTTGGGACTACTAAACCCACAATAATGGATTTCATGCCTCTTGTGACATCCGTCGAGAGAAGAGTCTCTGTGGCTGCTAACCTGCTAGACTACGGATCGAAACTCACCTATGTTAATTCAGTGGTGTCATCGCTTATGGTGTATGCCATGTGTTCACTCAGAATCCCTCCTAAGATAGTGGAACACCTGGATAAAATCCGTAGGCAATGCTTCTGGAGCAGGAAGACGGAGGATGGGACAAAGAGCACCTCTCTTGCCTCTTGGGAGCTCGTCTGCCACCCCAAGGCTGTAGGGGGACATGGGATTGTGGACCTTAAACTTCAGAATCAAGGCCTTTTGCTCAAACAGCTATACAAGTTTTACAACAAACTAGATATGCCATGGGTGAACCTGATATGGAGTGCATACTACTCAGTCGTTGTACCGCATGCCTCGGAACCTTGTGGCTCCTTCTGGTGGCGGGATCTCATGCAGTTATCAGACATCTTCAGAGGAGTGACTAAGATCAAAGTTGGGGACGGTAGTACAGCCTTGTTCTGGAAGGATCTTTGGAGTGATCAACCACTGGAGACCGCATGCCCGAGGGCGTTTTCATTTGCGAGAGATGAGGATGTGTCACTACAGACTTTGCTGAGATCTAGCACCATTGGAGAGGCTTTTCACATACCATTCTCTCCTCAGGCAAGAGCAGAAGTTGAAGAGATTCAGGCTCTAACTGTGGGGATTAATCCTGACAGTGACACAAATGACAAATGGTGTTGTGTCTGGGATGCTAGAGAGCTGGGAGCTTTCAAATCAAGTGACTACTATAAGTTCTGCTTTAAAGATGTTATTGTGGATACAGTTTTTCCTTGGATTTGGAAATCCAAATGCACGAACAAATGGAAAATTTTTGCTTGGCTACTATTTGCTGACCGTCTGAATACTCGAAACATGTTGAGGAGGAGGCAGTATAAACTGGAAGGTGAGGTGTACACCTGTCTGCTTTGTGACACGCCCCCGGAGGAAACAGTGACCCACCTATTCTTCCACTGCCCATTTGCAACTGAATGTTGGACTGCGATTGGAATGCACTGGCATGATTCCCAATGCAGGCTGGAACTCATCCATGAGGGAAGAAGATCCTACGGTGGTCCATTATTCATGGAAATTTTCATCATAGAAGCTTGGGGGTGTGGAAAGAGAGAAATAATAAACATTTTAGGAATGTGATGCCATCAATGGAATCCTGGAGAGGCAGGTTCAAAGATGATATGTCCATGATGGTACACCGCACCAAAATCTCTCTCCACCCCTTCATCAGAGGATTGGTGGGCACTCTCTGATCTCTACCACCCCCTAGCTTGCTTCTTTCTAGTAGGTTTTGACACCTCCTTGCTCTAACTAGTTTGTATCGTACTACTCATCTACATACCTTGTAACTATGGTGCCACACCTCCCCTGATCCTGGTGTTGCACTAATTTAAAAGTCAGTAGGAGCCTCTCCTAATGTCAGAGTTTTCAAAAAAACAATTTTTGTTTTCTTCAAAAACAGAAAATGGGATCACAGAAGCTCGAGCTCTAAAAGGGCATTTCTGTCCAAAACCGGCCTTCTTTTCTAGTACTGCCAAAGAGAAAGAGCAATGGAGCAGCTCGGTTCTCATTTTATATGTCATCTTTATCGGAGCAATGGAGGGTGGAGCAGTTGACACGACAGTTCTCCGGTCTCCAACCCAACCTTTTCCCGATGGCGACACGCCTCACCTCACCGGAGTTCCTGGAGTGCGGCAGCTTTATGGTGGGGCGGCGCGGCGCGGCCGGGTTGACCCTCTACATCGTAGAGAATTAATAAATCCATTAAGTGCAACTTTGGGCCCTCTAGGCCAGCCGGCTCCACAGACATTGACCGGAGATCCTCTATTTCGATCTGTTCATGTATAGTCGTATTCCTATATATTCGTCTCCAAATCCATACAGCAAATTACATAGATTATCATACAACTTATAAAAACACAACAAATCCGATATAGACAAGGGACTAAGTTTAGTACAATCTGATCTAAAAGGGTCACCGAAGTTCATAGCTTAAGTAAAACGGTAGATTAAAATTAATTAAACAGAGAGAGACCGCCAAAGTTCCCCACTTTCAGGCGGGCCGCTTCCCCTTGGGGTCTCAGGAGCGACGGTTGTCCTCGGCGTACGCGTCGGTGGCGGGCGGGGCGTCGTCGTAGTGGGTCGTGCCGCCGTCTGAAGAGGAGGAAGAGATGATCCCCACAAGGCGACGAGCGGCGCGGGCCAGCTCCCTCGTGGGCCATGTGGCTTTCTATGGCACCACCACCCTCTGCCTCGCCACCATCTTGGACTCCTCGAGCCCTATGCAGAGCGCGGCAACGTTTTTTTAGCGTTGTCGGCGGGCGTTGTCTCTGCGGAGGTGTAGGGCAGCAGATGGCGTCGCGGAGGGCCTCATTGCTGTCGGAGGCGGGTGGTAGCGGCTCCGGCGCGGATCTACAGGGCCCGCACCTGGAGCGTCCGGAGGCCGCTTGCGTCGCCCGCATTGCAGCCACAAGGCGGCGCGAAGCTCGAGCTGCCCACCCAGGTCGTCAGTGACACCGAGGAATTCCCGCCCCGGTCTATCCATGAGCGGTGGAGAGCAATGCGGAGCGTGATCTCCTCGTCATCGGGCGCACATGAGCTCGAGGAGTCCGCGACGAGCGCCGCCCAGCCAGATCCGTGCCCGGCCATGGTGGAGGGGACGTGCGAGGAAGGAGAGGAGATCGCAGTGAGCAAAGAGATCGGGCAAGTGAGGTTAACTAGGGTTTGGGCGTCCAACTGGGGTATTTATGGGGACACGTGTGGGAACGGCGTGGGCCATAGTGGGCCGGTCTGACGTGGCGGCGGTGTCCGGGTGCGTTCGATCTGTCCCATATCCGCTCCAATATGGGCTAGGATGCCGGTTAACTCTGTCATTTGGGTCCGATTTGCCATGTCTGGTTGGGTATCAAAATGTTGTCCGCGCAGGGACCAGGTAGCCCGCCCTGGCGTTTGGGGCCGATATGGGGTGTCCGATTGTAGATGCTCTAAGGGGAAAGAAAAGGCGACCTATGTGCAATGCCACGTGGCGCCGATGGCTTGATGATCATTTTTTCTTTGAAGATTGAGGTTTTCTTTAAGTAAAGTATTTCTTTGTTCTTTTTTTCTGGGATGGAGGTGACCGGTTGGCTATGCCACATGGTTGTCGCTGGTTGGATGAGGTGAGAAAAGTTTAGATGGAGGTGAGATTTTCTTTTGAAATGTATTTTTTTTAGACTGAGGTGAGAAAGGTTTGTTTTTCAGATTTTCGAGATACAGATGACGACGCAACCGAGCAAAATGAGCGCATAGCTTCATTTCAGGCGGCGCGCAAATGGCGCGCCCCAACCACTAGCTAGTATCATAACAAGCACCGATGAAGAAAAGACTATTGGTAGCACTGCTCATTTAGATCAGCTAATAAGCAACAATCAGTGAATTTTCCTGGCACAAAAAACCTAGAGCCTCTACTCTGAAAATCTGAAGACCAAACACACTATCTGCAAGTGTACACGATCATGAGCCGAATGCGGCGAGCAGAACACTCCTCAGTCCCCACCGCGTGGTCGTCCAAGAAGCCTAAAGCAACACGCTGATCGAGAACAACTCGCCAAACAGCATCGTCCAGACCGCGCGCCAGACGCTTCCTGTCCTGCACCGGTCGCCGCCTGACGGATCGCCGGCGTGAGTATTGCGCGGCGCCGTCCGAACGGCGGCGGGCGGCGGCGGCGGCGCCTGCACAACTGCATGCACAGAAGAGCAACTCTTGGCGCGTCAAATGCCTTGCATATATGTTCACTAGGAGTTAAACGACTCGCGCACCGGCGGAGGACGTTGGCGGGAACGAACCTGGGTCGGGCATGCCGACGGAGTCGTCGCGGCAGCCGACGGGAAGGCGGCAGCGCGTGGGCAGCCCGAGCGCCTGCTCTCTGGTGACGTTGAAGTCGGCGAGCATCCCCGGGTCGGCGAGCAGCTGGCAGATGCACGGCATCTCGGTGGCCGCGGCGCGGCTCAGGGCGGTGCAGCACGTCGGCGCGGGGCGGCCCGCCGACTTGAGGTACGCCGTGCACGGCAGCACCTCCTCCAGGCACGGCAGGAGGGGGGACGGCGTGATGCTCATGCTCCTGCCGGGGGCGGGGGCGGGGGCGCCCGCGCCGACGGCCGCGGCTGGACGGGGTCGGGGGAGGACGAGGAGGAAGAAGAACACGGCGGAGCAATGCATCGCGGTCTCCAGAATGGCAGATCGGCGCCGTGATGATCGATCGGAGGTTTGTTTTGATTCGTTAAGCCCGCGCATGCGCGCGCTCCGTGCAGAGAGGTCATCACGGGCGATATGATCTTCTAGTGGTGACTCGCAGAGTGCATGCAGGATCACATCCAAGACCAGATGTGCATGTGCAGGCCGTTACAGACTCACGGTTTGGGTTAAGGCGGGCGACACACTCGTTCTTTTTTCTTTGGAGAAACGGACTCGGTCGATGATATATTCGTTGAGAAAATGTGGAGATCCGTGCAATTTCTTTTTAATTTTTTTAACATATTGTGTCACTTGACTGAGACTTGGTTAAGTCTGAGTCAACTAAGATTTAGCCCCACACGACTTGGAGGAAAGACGGATCCTGGATATCTCTACTCTCTACTTCAAAAAATGCATCTGTAGCTAACATTTAACATAAACTCCTCCGCAAATTTAACTCCTTCTCAAACTTCTCTACATCCTATAAAAATCTGAGTTGGTGATGATGGTGTGCTTGCCATTTTTCACTAATAGCCGTCGCATCTAAATTTGACGCATACAAAGCAAACTGTTGCAGTTTTGCAAAAAGAAGCCAGCACTTGTTTTCATATTTACAAACAACTCCTTGTCTCCCACAATCAGACTTATCTCTTCCCCGCCACATCCAGAAGGCCATAGGACAATCTTGTGTGATGGCCGCTGCCAGCGCCGTCCACCTCAATCTTGATGTTCCGTGCAATGCACAGGCATCTTACTAGTAACTTCTAAAAATCTGAGGAGTTAAACTGTGGCCAGATGTAACTAAACCTTCAAATTTAACTCCTCAAATGGAGTGACCCCATAGGGATGTTCTTCTCTCACTTCTTCCTTTCGGTGTGCCCTGGAGCAGCACATTGGTCGCGCACGGCTTTGGCACGTTGCCCAACCCTGATCCCGCCGCCTCGCCACCTGCCTCTGCCACCACGGCGAGGTCCGACGCGCCCGTGCCCATGTGCTGCCTAGTTTCGCGACCAAAGCAGAACACCCCAAACTCAAATTGGCGCCTCGTGTGCTTCGCATGTGTAGTTCACTTGTGATTATAGTTAGTTGGTACGCCTGCATCTCCCTGTGATTAATTTCGGCTAGCCAGCATATAAAATGAGTAGGACGAGCACGACAAAGTTGATGCATATGATGACGCGGCGGCAGCGTGGCTGCCCGATTCACGTAATTCCTTGCCGTCGGCAGGATCCCAGCGTGGCCGGCGAGGTTGGCCGTATGTGTGGATGGGTGAGAGGTTTCATTTTCTCGGTCACCAAGGCGGTGGCGGGCGGCGGTGCAGGTTCAGTGGCGGCAGACGGGAGAGGGAGGCGTCGTATGTGGAGAGAAGGCCAAAGAAAATTAATCATGAGAACTTGTTGGGGTCGAGTATATATGAGAGTTGGGCGGGAGGGGCGTTTTGGCTCTGAGGTGCAAATACTCCTTATATCCTGGACGCAGTGTTCTCCTTCGGATCTGAGCCATAACTAATTTATTGTCACATATAGTTGTTTAGAAAATTAAGTATATTCTGGTATACATATGGTTGCGTATCATATAGCTGGCGTGGCAGGCGCAGTTACTTTGCGCAAGTGAAAGGAAACATTAAACGGGCGACTAGGGAGGCGATCCTCTACCTCCGATCTACACCGGCCAGGGCTGGTCCCCTCTTCCTTCGACCGCTCCTCTGGCGGTAGGATGGAGGGGGATCCCGTTCCTCCTCTCTGTAGTTAGGGTTTGGTTTTGTAGGTCGTGGTGCGCCGTTGGGGTGGTGGGAGCGGTGCCCGGACAAATAAAACTATCTTATCTCCACTCCCACACAGGCGGTGTCCTTCATGACGGTGTCTCGGAGTCGATGGCATCGTGTGTTTGCCAATCCTTCAGATCGGCGGCGTTAGTGTTCATGGATGGTGTCGGTGAGGCGGCGGCAGCAACCCCTTCAGGTGTGTCTCTCCTTCCGCTCTGTCCCCATTGTTGTGGCGTTGTTTCCAACGTCACGGTGGAGCAGGGAGGTTTTGTCGTCCGGGAGTTCACGCAGACAGTTGTCTACGCAGGTGACAGATGGAAGAAGGTGCATCATGTGCTGGGTTGGTGGTTGGAGGCTGACAGTTCTGGTTTCCTTCTCCTTTCGTTGTAGTCGTGTGGGGGTGTCAGTTCTAGAGTTCGATGGCGTGTCTGGGAGTGCGTTGCCCCGGTCTCATTCTTCCAACCGTAATGGTTTTGCTTCACACAACCTACTTTGGAGGTCCGTACAGCTGCAAATCAGTGATTGAGCCACGTCGAGCTCAGGTGAAGAGGTGATCTGTCTCATTTTCCTTGGTGGAGAGGGACATGCGCCGATTTTTTGCGTAGGATTATCCAATCTCTTCAGTCCTGTAATGTCGGTGTTTAAGTGGCTGCTACCTCTTGAGCTTCAGTTGGGTTTTTCCTTGAAGAGGAAAGGGTGAAGCAACAAAGTAGAGTAAGTATTTCCCTCAGCTTTTGAGAACCAAGGTATCAATCCAGTAGGAGATTACGCTCAAGTCATCGAATACCTGCACAAACAAACACCAACTTGCACCCAACGCGATAAGGGGTTGTCAATCCCTTCACGGTTATTTGCGTAGTGAGATCTGATAGAGATGATAAACGGCAAAGTAATATTTTTGATATTTTTGGTATATGGAAGGAAAGTAAAAGATTGCAAAGTAAAAGAACGACGACAGAAATTGGCAAGTCGGCGGGAAACTAATATGATGTAAAATAGACCCGGGGGCCATAGGTTTCACTAGAGGCTTCTCCCGAGATAGAAATTATTACGGTGGGTTGACAAATTACCGCCGAGCAATTGATAGAAAAGCGCAAAGTTATGACGATATCTAAGGCAATGATCATGAATATAGGCATCACGTCCATGTCAAGTAGACCGAAACGATTCTGCATCTACTACTATTACTCCACACATCGACCGCTATCCAGCATGCATCTAGAGTATTAAGTTCATAAAGAATGGAGTAACGCATTAGGCAAGATGACATGATGTAGAGGAATTAACTCAAGCAATATGATGAAAACCCCATCTTTTTATCCTCGATGGCAACAATACAATACGTGTCTTGCTGCCCCTGCTGTCACTTGGAAAGAACACCGCAAGATTGAACCCAAAGCTAAGCAGTTCTCCCATTGCAAGAAAAACCAATCTAGTTGGCCAAACCAAATCTATAGTTCGAAGAGACTTGCAAAGATATCAAATCATGCATATAAGAATTCAGAGAAGATTCAAATAATATTCATAGATAAACTTGATCATAAATCCACAATTCATCGGATCTCGGCAAACACACCGCAAAAGAGTATTATATCAAATAGATCTTCAAGAACATCAAGGAGAACTTTGTATTGAGAATCAAAGAGAGAGAGAGAGAGAGTGAGAGAGAGAGAGAGAAGCCATCTAGCTACTAGCTATGGACCCGTAGGTCTGTGGTAAACTACTCACGCTTCATCGGAGAGGCAATGGTGTTGATGTAGAAGCCCTCCGTGATCGAATCCCTCTCCAGTAGGACGCCGGAAAAGGCCCCAAGATGGGATATCATGGGTACACAGAAGGTTGCGGCAGTGGAAAAGTGGTTTCGTTGCTCCCCTGGATGTTTTTGGGGTATAAGAGTATATATAGGAGGAAGATCTAGGTCAGGAGACCCTCGAGGGGCCCACAAGGTTGGGGGGCGCGCCCCACCCTCCTGGGCGATAGTGAACTGTACCCTTAGCTTGTATTGCAACTGCAATAACAATCGGGCGTTGGGCAACACAATATTGCTCTGTGTGGTTCAGAACTTGATTATATACACAGGAGAGGTTAGTTCCAAAAATCGTATAAAATAGCATATAAAACATCCAAAACAGATAATATAATAGCATGGAACAATAAAAAATTATAGATACCTTGGAGACGTATCAGTGGCCTATAACTAAATCGTTATTTTATTAAAGAGACACGTATTATCATGCAAAAAAAAGACACATTAAGACCTCCTTTGTTTTGGAGGAATTTTATAGGATATGATTCCTATAAGAAATTTTCCTTTAGAGCCTTTTGTTCATAGAAATGGATTCTTTTTCCTACATAGGATTGGTTCATATCCTTCACATTTCAAAAGAAAATAAACATGAGCCTAGACTCGATGGAAAAATTCCTATGATGTGAATCAAATAACATCTCCTTTCTTATTCCTACTGATACGATTTGAGATACATATCATTTCATTTTCTATAAGTTTCTATTTCTATGATAATCCTATATCCTATGAACCAAAGGGGGGCTATGTCACATCCCTAGTTCTGGTATGCACTAGGCTAGCCCTTCATGTGAGCATCATGTTTAAATTCAAATGAAATTTGAATTGAGGAATTTTCAAAAGCCTCAGAAGACCTCTAAAAATAACCAACATTTAAATCTCATCAAATGAGTCCAAGAAAATGTTCCTGTTAATCTCTGGAAATATTGGCAAGGGATAAAATTCAAACCAATATTTCTAGAATCTCAGAAACAATTATTTTGGGCCTTTGAATTAATCCAATAAATATTTGAATTGGATCTATATTTGTTATATAATAAATATATGTTCAATAATTCTGGAAATTGTTGTGTAGCTTTGGATAATTCCATTTAGTTCACACAATTATTTTCATGAATTTTGAAGATGGTTTGGTCTTTGAACTAAATCAAAACATAATAGCAAAATTAGAAAAACAGAACAATTAATAAGAGAGAGAGAGAGAGAAGGACCCACCTGGGCTTCTCACCTGCAGCAGAGCCAACCCAGCTCCTGATCTGGCCCAGCCCACCAGGGGCTCCCCGGTCTTCTTCCTCCTTTGACAGAAGGACAGAGGCGCGTGGCCACCGCGCGCCGGCACGCGCCCGAGCCACCTCCTGCTTCCGCCGCTTCTGGAGCCAGCCCCGAGTGCCACGCACTCCCTCTCGACCCCCTCGCTCTCTCCGTGGACCCCCTCCCCCTCCTCTGCTCTCTCCCGCAGCACCACCGAGCGCGTTCGCCGCTGCCGCTCGCCATAGCCATGGCCACCACCTCTCCTACGCACCCTGGAGCTGCCCACGAGCTCCGCCTCGTTCCTCTCTTCCTCCTCACCGAGCCTCCCGACGCCGGAAGCCCCGAAAACGTCGCCGGCATCGTCGGGCACCGGAGATCGTCGCCGCCGATTCGTCGTCCACAGGGCTTCCTCAAGCACGCTGGCCATCCCTACGGCACCGCTATGAGCTCCCGCTCCGAACCCCTCTCTTCCCCGCCTCTTTTGCGCGGCGTAGCCCTAGCTTCACCGGAGCAGATAGCTCCTCGCCGCCGGCCATGCCGCCACCGCGGCTACGGCCACGCAAGCTCGCCTCCGAGCACGTCAACGCACTCAGGGAGTCTCCAGGAGCTCGAGCCACCCGCCCGTTAGGCCTGCCCTGCACCGTAGCCGCGACCCCGTGCACACCCGAAATCCTTCCGCCGCTGCGAGCTTGATTCCGGTAAGCTTGGGCCGTCCCAGCCCCTCCCGTCTGCCCTAGCAGATGCGCGCGAACGCCAGCTCGCCGTAGAGCCAAACCCCGCCGCAAACCGCTGCCTGTTGTGCGAGCCCGAGCAACTCCGGCGTGCCTCCGCCGTGTTCCGTGGTCGCCGCCGGCAGATCTCCGGCGTGATGATGTGGCAGCCTCATTAGTTGCTAATGACCACTCTAAACACCCCCTTGAGCCACTGCCATGTGGGCCCCTAAGCCTAATTAGGTTAGTCTAGTTTTCCTTTTCTGTTAGATTAGCGCTAATGCCGTGGACCCCACGTGTCAGCTCTGACCTTTGCCTAGTCAGCGTTGACCAGGCCCACCTGCCATCCACCCAAACTAGCCCTGAGACACTGATGTGTGGGTCCCAGCCATCAGGTTTGACCTGGACTGGCGTTGTTGACCTGCTGATGTCATGCAGTCGTCATGCTGACGCAGTAATGCATTTTCTGGTTTTAGTCTAATTTAAAATAACCAGGAAATTCCAGAAAATAGTATAAACTTCTAAAAATCATAGAAAATCAACCATAGCTTAGAATGAAATAATTTATATATGAAAAATGATCAGAAAAATCTAATCTATCCATCTGTACCATTTCCATGCATGTCTGAACAACTTAAAGTTGCTGTATAAGACAATTTGAATAAATGGCATTTGAAATGCCTTACATGGAGTTTGAATTTGAACCTTGGGTTCAAACCAACTTCATTTAAATCGTTGCTAGCTGCATTAGCTCAACTCACATCATATTGCCATGTCATGATCATGCATCATATTGTCGCATTGCATTGATTGTGTTCTTTCTCTGTTGCCGGTGACTGTCCCCTCTCAGTAGACGACATTCCGACGATTATTCGATGACACCGATGAAGAACTATATTATCTTCAGAAGTGCCAGGGAAGCAAAACCCCCTTGTTCATTCCGATACAATCCCACTCTCTCGCTCCTGCTCTCTTTTACTGCATTAGGACAACATCGATTCAACTGTTACATGCTGCGGTAGCTGAACCCTTTTCCTCTGCATGACCTGTCATTGCCACAGTAAATAGATGAAACCCACTAGCATGAGTAGGAGTTGTTTGAGCCCTGATGTGCCTACTCATTCATGCTTGTTTGTCATGCCTGCTACTGCTTAGAGTTGAGTCAGGTCTGATTCATCGGGGATGAATTGGAATGGTGATGAACATGTCCTACTGTGTGAACACGATTTGGTAAAGGTAGCGGTGAGAGGCCATGTAGGAGTCCATGGTGGGTTGTCTCATTGAAGCCGTCCTCGGGAACTGAGTTCTGTGTTTGTGATCCATGAAACAGCTACAACCACACGTTGGGCCCTGAAATATGACCCCGCTCGACTTCTTAACCACCCTAGTCCTCTGTCCAGGAGTTTCAAGTAGTTTCTGGTGTTTGTAGTATGCTGGAGGCCGTGCGCAGCGCTGACCCGAGGGGTGGGCTGTGATGCGGTAGGCACGTGGCACGGTGTACCGGGCGCCCGTTTGGTGTCTCGGGAACCCTGCACACATCGTTCGGGGCCGTATGTGGAAACCTCGGCCGGACTCCCTGCGGATGGAACCTGGATAGGCGATAAACCTGGACTAGAGACTTGAGTGTTTAGGTAGGTCGTGGTCTACACCCACGTCGGCTTTCGCTTGAAGTCTGCCGAGCACATGTCGTGTGCAGACGCTAAGTGGTGGAAACATGTGTGAAGAAGTACACCCTTGCAGGGTTATAAATGATCTATTCGAATAGCCGCGTCCACGTTAAAGGACTTCTGGGTTGCCTATAACAGTTCATAGACAAGTGAAAGTGGATACTCTAAAACTCGCAAGATAAGAGTGAGTGCTATGGATGGCCTTCTCGTAGGGAGACGGGAGCGGATCCATAGTGGTGTATTGATATGGTGAATATGTGGACTCGTGTGCGCCACCTCAAAAGAGTTGCTTGCAAGTCGTAGTTCAGGTTAGCCACTGAGTCAAAGCTGGCTTGCTGCAGTTAAACTCCACTACCCCCTTTGTTGATACCGATGCATATGTAGTTAGTTCTGATGTAAGTCATGCTGGGTACATTTGTACTCACGTTTGCCTATTTTATGTTTTGCAAAGAGACGTCAGTCTCGCTAGTAGTTCCGTGTGGACTTTGACGTTTAGCTTGATACCTCAGCTACGATCTTGTGCCCTCGGCAGGGTCTTGTAGATAGTCAGGCTTCTCAGCCTTCTTCATTTGTAGTTGTCTGTACTCAGACAAGTTAAGCTTCCGCATGTGCTTGTTGCTTGTATGCTTTTTATGTTGGAGTCATGAGACCCATGTTTGTAATACTTGGCTCCTCGGAGCCTAATGGATAAATACTTGAGTCGTAGAGTTATGTTGTGATGCCATGTTGTATTTACACATATCGAGCATATTGTGTGTATGATTGAAATGCTTGGTATGTGTGGGATCCGACAACCTAGTTATTTATCCTTGGTAGCCTCTCTTATGGGGAAATGTAGTCTTGTGCTTCCACGAGCCATAGTAGTCTGCTACAGCCCGGTTCACCGGAGTCCTGCTAGCCCAGCACTACTGCTCCGGAACACTTGACTGGCCGGCATGTGATTCACTTCGTTCCTGTGTCTGTCCCTTCGAGGAAATGTCACGCGGTGACATCCGGAGTCCTGCCTAGCCTGCTACAGCCCGGTTCACCAGAGCCTGTTAGCCCAGTGCTACAGCCCGGATTCGCACGCTGCTGACCGACATGCTCGATGTTGATTCATGTATGCCTGTCCCCGTAAGTTGGAGCCACTTTGGGTTCACGACTAGTCATGTTGGCCTGGGTTCTCTGTCATATGGATGCTAGCGACACTATCATATACGTGAGCCAAAAGGCGCAAACGGTCCCGGGCCATGGTAAGGCGACACCCGTGGGAATACCGTGCGTGAGGCCGCAAAGTGATAGGAGGTGTTACCGGCTAGATCGATGTGACTTGGAATCGGGGTCCTGACAGCGTTGGTATTAGAGCCTGACTGCCTGTAGGATTACCAAGCCAAACTGGTCAAAGTTGAGTCTAAAAATGCTTTAGTTATATAGGGGAATTGATTGTGGAAGGGAACGTAAGGCTCTTTTTACTCCTTATACCTTATGCCTTCTGATCCGAGTCAGCCTCTTCTTTTCTACGGGGATTAAGAACTAGGCCTTCTCATCTATCTATCAGGATGACGAGTTACTATGATAGAGACTTATAGGATTGATGGATTTAAGCCTCAGTTCAGTTTCTACTACTTTTAGTATGTTGTTAGTTGAACCAGAACCTTGATATGATGTTGTTAAGTAACTATGCAAATCCTTGTGAATGTCTCAAATCTTTTTCTGAGCATTTACAGCCGTTATGCTGTCCGAGTCATCCCAGGTTTCTAAATAGTCTGATGCATTTGCAAATCCCTTCTTTCCATTCCTGATGTTCTTTATGGTCAGAATAAGCACACTAACCGGTGCGTTGAGGTAATTTATTGCCTCGACATATATGTTGGAGTTATTATTACGACCCTAGGTGTCTTAGAAGATTACCTAGTAAACTAGCCATGTTTTGTGTTCCCCGTGTGATGATTCTGGCCACCATTCTTGAAAGCATCCCGTGATGCCATTTAGTAGTAGGTATTATATTCCTGTGTTCTTGAACCCGAGATTCACCCTACTTACCTCATGTTGATAGTGTTGCTAGTTCCTTTAGGATATTAGTAACCTTTGCGATAGTCCTCGAGGTTTGTGGTACATCCTTCTTCCAATTACCATGAACCATTCTTGGCAGGAGTTCTTTTGAACCAAAAGGTCACGACCAGAGTGCTCTTGATGAGTTCTCCATTCTATATTGTGAATCTGCTAGTTCTACCCTTTCCGCATGGGTTATCCGGAAGAAATGTTGAGCTTCGCTCGACATATTAATCTATGCATCCACAACTCAGAAAGATATATGTTTCCTTGAGTTGTCCCTCTACATTTGTATTCCGACCATCGTCTATCAATTGATAGTCAGGAGTAATTGTGCATCCGTGTTATCGATGCTTATTATTCTTGTGGTCCGTCAAGACATTCTATTTCAGAATGACTAGGAGAAACAAACTCCACTACCTCATCCATTTCTAGGATTGGGTCAAAGCAGTTGTATTCCACAGATCAAATGCAATCAAGCTTTTGCTCTGTTCTACCCTGGAGTATTACCCCCTTTATGTCAGGATTGTCATGAGAATTGCACCCTCTCTTATGAATTCTTGACGTAGTGATACTTCTCGCCATCATTATTCATCCTCGGTGTCATGTTGTCGCAACTGGAATGCCGACAAGTGAATCGTGATGTGTGAAATCAATACTCCTAGCAACTGTGTTGCTTGGTAGTTAATGGCCAATAATCTTATCCTTAGCGTGTTGATTATTGAATCATCACCCTAAGGTTTATCGTGCTACCTAGTCCTTATTTCCGGTGCACTTTTCGATCAATGAGTTAGGATAGTGTCAATCTTTGCTTATTTGATCATATCATCTTGCCCTGAAAAGCAAGATTGTTCTCGAGCTTAGTAACATATCGGTGGTTCGTGATGTTCCGAATATCTTCTCGGAAGCATTACCAGGTTGTCACCTGACCGCTATGTTGAGCTCGTGGTTAAGTTGGTTTCTTGTAAACCACCCCTTCTCCAAGAATCCGTGTTGGATACCCCTGAGCTAGTTGGTTAAGCCAAACAACAACTTGGAGAGTTGGAAGATAAAGCTTGTCTGACTTAGTTCATCTAAAAGGATATCTTTTGAGTGTGTGTGTTGAAGAAAGATGATATCTTCATTGATTGATCCTCGTGATCAATTGTTGGATCTATTGCCTTGTCAAAACTTTGACTTGAGTATGGGCTATCATCAAGTCAAATCAGAACCAACGATGTTCGTAATGTTGTCTTACTCGTGGTTGATCCCTCGAGCATACACCATTACATATTTTGGTCTGACCAATGCTATCACCGTGTTCACATGATGGTGGAAGTCCAGTGATATGGAAATTTTGATGAGTTGTTGTTGAGCCCATCAGCAGCATTTTGTCTCCCCCATGATTCATGTTGAACATCAACCTAGTGTTGGAAACTTTGTAAGCAATGCCTTCGTGTTCCGTTCATGAAGCTTATGCTTGGATGGAAAAAGTGACTTCCTCGAATTCATGTGCATTTGGTGCAAGTTGCCGCCATGAATTTGAGAAAGGTTTGTTTTGTTTCCCTTGGAATCATCCCAAATTAGTCATGCATACGTGCGAAGTATTCTATGGTTTGGTAGATTAATTACCTCCACTCCATACGTGTTCCTAGCACACCAAGCCACTGATTGATTTGTTCAAGGAGAAGAAGTTTCTTCTTAAGAGCTAGACTCACGCAAGGACTTTTCGATATCCTCGTTGATGGTTCCCCCTGAACTCGGTAGTGTTTCGTTGTAAGACTACCAGGTGACCATGCTTGTCTAGGACATCGTGTTCACATGCTTGTAGCAAAACTGGCTCATGTTTTGGAGCTTACTACCGTAGTTAATTCCCCCGAGAATCTCGCAATGTCACCTCGTCGATTTGTGTTGCAAACTTTCATTTTCTTTCCAGACCCGATGAGTCTGGATTATCCTGACACCAGCCGGATCAGAATCTCAGGCAGATATGATGGTTGGAACGTTTCTCAAGAACTATAATATTGGTCTCTCTGTAACCCGGTAAAGTGGATGTTGTGGCCAACACACCCAACCGGAAGAATTATTATTGTAGTATCTTGATTGAGAAAGTTGGCCACCTCCCCATAAGGATCTCGTAGAATTTATTCTAATAGATGTTCCTTATGGATTTTTGTGTTCCCGAAGTTCGACCTTTTACTTGATGTTCTAGATATCAAACCATATCTATGAATGGATTACGCTAGCACATCAAGGAGAACATTAGAAGCAGAGTGCTAAATGCCTCTCGGTCGATCATCCAGATTCTGTTTCCTTAGCCTCGCTAAGGGGAAGTCCGAGAAGGTGTTATCTTCGTTTGTATCCGCATCATCCATCACTAGTCATCATGGTAGCATGTCGTGTTGCCAGGATCCTTGCCACGGATGTTGGTAAAACCTTGATGAATATGGAAATGCTCAAGTTCTTCACGCGCAAGCAAAGTCATCCCTTGCGTTGTCTTCAACAAGGTAGTCCACATCATCCATTCTATCCCGAGTGTGTCGTTCTCCCGAACTCCGTCAAACGGTCATTCGTAAATTGCCTCAGGCTGGTGAGAAGAGTTCCAATGATCTATGTATCAAAAGTAATTCCTTTTTGCCACTTGAGGGAATAATTCTACGAGTCACCTTCCCTAAGATGCCCCGTTATGGAATCATGGCAATTTTTCCTCGCTACTTTGAAAGCCTCGTCAAATTGTTTCTTCCATCCCTCCTGATGCATGTTCTGCCTCTCAGCTCCAGAGATGTTTCTATGTCTCATTCCGTGAATTGATCTTGTGATCATCTAGATGATCCTAAGTTGCTCGAATCTCAGGAAGATCGATTCCTCTAAAATTCTCCCTTTCTACTTGTTGTCATGTTGGATGTAGTTCTCAAAGCAAGACATCGAGATCAAGGTGATGCAATGAATCAACATCCTCGAGAAAGACATCTGTATCGTGAAGATTGTGTTAGCTTGGGTCCCCTCTGTCTTCTTACCTCACGTCTTGAATCTCGGGACGAGATTCTTGTTTAGTAGGGGTGAGTTGTCACATCCCTAGTTCTGGTATGCACTAGGCTAGCCCTTCATGTGAGCATCATGTTTAAATTCAAATGAAATTTGAATTGAGGAATTTTCAAAAGCCTCAGAAGACCTCTAAAAATAACCAACATTTAAATCTCATCAAATGAGTCCAAGAAAATGTTCCTGTTAATCTCTGGAAATATTGGCAAGGGATAAAATTCAAACCAATATTTCTAGAATCTCAGAAACAATTATTTTGGGCCTTTGAATTAATCCAATAAATATTTGAACTGGATATATATATTTGTTATATAATAAATATATGTTCAATAATTCTGGAAATTGTTGTGTAGCTTTGGATAACTCCATTTAGTTCACACAATTATTTTCATGAATTTTGAAAATGGTTTGGTCTTTGAACTAAATCAAAACATAATAGCAAAAATAGAAAAACAGAACAATTAATAAGAGAGAGAGAAGGACCCACCTGGGCTTCTCACCTGCAGCAGAGCCGGCCCAGCTCCTGATCTGGCCCAGCCCACCAGGGGCTCCCCGGTCTTCTTCCTCCTTTGACAGAAGGACAGAGGCGCGTGGCCACCACGCGCCGGCACGCGCCCGAGCCACCTCCTCCTTCCGCCGCTTCTGGAGCCAGCCCCGAGTGCCACGCACTCCCTCTCGACCCCCTCGCTCTCTTCGTGGACCCCCTCCCCCTCCTCTGCTCTCTCCCGCAGCACCACCGAGCGCGTTCGCCGCTGCCGCTCGCCATAGCCATGGCCACCACCTCTCCTACGCCCCCTGGAGCTGCCCGAGCTCCGCCTCGTTCCTCTCTTCCTCCTCACCGAGCCTCCCGACGCCGGAAGCCCCGAAAACGTCGCCGGCATCGTCGTGTTCACTGTCGGGCACCGGAGATCGTCGCCGCCGATTTGTCGTCCACAGGGCTTCCTCAAGCACGCTGGCCATCCCTACGGCAGCGCCGTGAGCTCCCGCTCTGAACACCTCTCTTCCCTGCCTCTTTTGCGCCGCGTAGCCCTAGCTTCACCGGAGCCGATAGCTCCTCGCCGCCGGCCATGCCGCCACCGCGGCTACGGCCGCGCAAGCTCGCCTCCGAGCACGTCAACGCACTCAGGGAGTCTCCAGGAGCTCGAGTCACCCGCCCGTTAGGCCTGCCCTGCACCGTAGCCGCGACCCCGTGCACACCCGAAATCCTTCCGCCGCCACGAGCTTGATTCCGGCAAGCTTGGGCCGTCCCAGCCCCTCCCATCTGCCCTAGCAGATGCGCGCGAACGCCAGCTCACCGTAGAGCCAAACCCCGCCGCAAACCGCTGCCTATAGTGCGAGCCCGAGCAACTCCGGCATGCCTCCGCTGTGTTCCGTGGTCGCCGCCGGCAGATCTCCGGCGTGATGATGTGGCAGCCTCATTAGCTGCTAATGACCACTCTAAACACCCCCTTGAGCCACTGCCATGTGGGCCCCCGAGCCTAATTAGGTTAGTCTAGTTTTCCTTTTCTGTTAGATTAGCGCTAATGCCGTGGACCCCATGTGTCAGCTCTGACCTTTGCCTAGTCAGCGTTGACCAGGCCCACCTGCCATCCACCCAAACTAGCCCTGAGACACTGATGTGTGGGTCCCAGCCGTCAGGTTTGACCTGGACTGGCGTTGTTGACCTGCTAATGTCATGCAGTCGTCATGCTGACGCAGTAATGCATTTTCTGGTTTTAGTCTAATTTAAAATAACTAGGAAATTCCAGAAAATAGTATAAACTTCTAAAAATCATAGAAAATCAACCGTAGCTCAGAATGAAATAATTTATATATGAAAAATGATCAGAAAAATCTACTCTATCCATCTGTACCATTTTCATGCATGTTTGAACAACTTAAAGTTGCTGTATAAGACAATTTCAATAAATGGCATTTGAAATGCCTTACATGGAGTTTGAATTTGAACCTTGGGTTCAAACAAACTTCATTTAAATCGTTGCTAGCTGCATTAGCTCAACTCACATCATATTGCCATGTCATGATCATGCATCATATTGTCGCATTGCATTGATTGTGTTCTTTCTTTGTTGCCGGTGACTGTCCCCTCTCAGTAGACGACGTTCCGACGATTATTCGATGACACCGATGAAGAACTATATTATCTTCAGAAGTGCCAGGCAAGCAAAACCCCCTTGTTCATTCTGATACAATTCCACTCTCTCGCTCCTGCTCTCTTTTACTGCATTAGGACAACATCGATTCAACTGTTACATGTTGCGGTAGCTGAACCCCTTTTCCTCTGCAAGACCTGTCATTGCCACAGTAAATAGATGAAACCCACTAGCATGAGTAGGAGTTGTTTGAGCCCTGATGTGCCTACTCATTCATGCTTGTTTGTCATGCCTGCTACTGCTTAGAGTTGAGTCAGGTCTGATTCATCGGGGATGAATTGGAATGGTGATGAACATGTCCTACTGTGTGTGAGCTAAGTGTGTGAACACGATTTGGTAAAGGTAGCGGTGAGAGGCCATGTAGGAGTACATGGTGGGTTGTCTCATTGAAGCCGTCCTCAGGAACTGAGTTCTGTGTTTGTGATCCATGAAACAGCTACTACCACACGTTGGGCCCTGAAATATGACCCCGCTCGACTTCTTAACCACCCTAGTCCTCTGTCCAGGAGTTGCAAGTAGTTTCTGGTGTTTGTAGTATGCTGGAGGCCATCCGCAGCGCTGACCCGAGGGGTGGGCTGTGATGCGGTAGGCACGTGGCACGGTGTACCGGGCGCCCGTTTGGTGTCTCGGGAACCCTGCACACATCGTTCGGGGCCGTATGTGGAAACCTCGGCCGGACTCCCTGCGGATGGAACCTGGATAGGCGATAAACCTGGACTAGAGACTTGAGTGTTTAGGTAGGTCGTGGTCTACACCCACGTCGGCTTTCGCTTGAAGTCTGCCGAGCACATGTCGTGTGCAGACGCTAAGTGGTGGAAACATGTGTGAAGAAGTACACCCCTGCAGGGTTATAAATGATCTATTCGAATAGCCGCGTCCACGGTAAAGGACTTCTGGGTTGCCTATAACAGTTCATAGACAAGTGAAAGTGGATATTCTAAAACTCGCAAGATAAGCGTGAGTGCTACGGATGGCCTTCTCGTAGGGAGACGGGAGCGGATCCATAGTGGTGTATTGATATGGTGAATATGTGGACTCGTGTGCGCCACCTCAAAAGAGTTGCCTGCAATCGTAGTTCAGGTTAGCCACTGAGTCAAAGCTGGCTGCTGCAGTTAAACTCCACTACCCCCTTTGTTGATACCGATGCATATGTAGTTAGTTCTGATGTAAGTCTTGCTGGGTACATTTGTACTCACGTTTGCCTATTTTATGTTTTGCAGAGAGACGTCAGTCTTGCTAGTAGTTCCGTGTGGACTTCGACGTTTAGCTTGATACCTCAGCTACGATCTTGTGCCCTCGGCAGGGTCTTGTAGATAGTCAGGCTTCTCAGCCTTCTTCATTTGTAGTTGTCTGTACTCAGACAAGTTAAGCTTCCGCATGTGCTTGTTGCTTGTATGCTCTGTATGTTGGAGTCATGAGACCCATGTTTGTAATACTTGGCTCCTCGGAGCCTAATGGATAAATACTTGAGTCATAGAGTTATGTTGTGATGCCATGTTGTATTTACACATATCGAGCATATTGTGTGTATGATTGAAATGCTTGGTATGTGTGGGATCCGACAACCTAGTTATTTATCCTTGGTAGCCTCTCTTATGGGGAAATGTAGTCTTGTGCTTCCACGAGCCATAGTAGTCTGCTACAGCCCGGTTCACCGGAGTCCTGCTAGCCCAGCACTACTGCTCCGGAACACTTGACTGGCCGGCATGTGATTCACTTCGTTCCTGTGTCTGTCCCTTCGGGAAAATGTCACGCGGTGACATCCGGAGTCCTGCCTAGCCTGCTACAGCCCGGTTCACCGGAGTCATGTTAGCCCAGTGCTACAGCCCGGATTCGCACGCTGCTGACCGACATGCTCGATGTTGATTCATGTATGCCTGTCCCCGTAAGTTGGTGCCACTTTGGGTTCACGACTAGTCATGTCGGCCCGTGTTCTCTGTCATATGGATGCTAGCGACACTATCATATATGTCAGCCAAAAGGCGCAAATGGCCCCGGGCCATGGTAAGGCGACACCCGTGGGAATACCGTGCGTGAGGCCGCAAAGTGATATGAGGTGTTACCAGCTAGATCGATGTGACTTGGAATCGGGGTCTTGACAGGCTAAACGGGCGACAACGGCTTGATGAACATGAGATGTACCATCTACCGTGGACCTGGAGTGGGATTTCCATCTGTGCCTCGGTACATAATTTTTTGTAGGACTAGTCTACAGACTGTGGCCCATCAACCATTGCTGAGCTGAGGTCCAAAGTGCTCTAGATGGAAGCAATTGAACAAAGGCTCACTGGGATGGCGGCACATTTCAGCTAAACATTGGGAGTCAACGTCGGTGCTCTCCTCTGAACTCTGACGATATGTGCCAGTGAAGGTGTAGAAAAATAGAGAGAACAAAGTTTGTGTCCATTAATTGAACATTCATTTATCCCACAAAAACTAATTAAACATTCATTTACAACAACCGAGATAGGTGCCACTTCCCACGAGTATGCAACATCTATCACATCACAGTGGTCACCGCGGTCACCACACGTGAAAGTCTAATAGTAAATATGCTCCGGAGCCGAATTGATGCTACGGATTATGGGGGCCATAACATCACAGTCAGTGGCAGAGCTATGTACAACTGGGTGTTTGGGGGGGCGCTGTTGCCCCCAGCCTTTGACCAAACTTTCATTTTGAGGGAGGGCTTACATGATATTTTTGTTTAGCATTTTGCACCCCAAACACTCATGTTTTGGCATTGCCCCTCTACCCCCGGCAATTTCTACCTAGCTCCGCCAAGGACACAACCAGTGGTCACCCCGAATCTCAGCATAGTTGGATGGTAGAGATTTCGGGAGTCAATATGCTCAGGAGCCGAATTGGGTTTCTTGAGTTGGGTTGCCTTTTGAGGACAACTCCTTAAAATTCTGCATCTCTAAAAGTTTAAGGGATCGGTTAGGTGCACTTAACTCCTCATTTTGAGGAGTAAAAGGTATTTAAGGGATCGGCTCTAATCTTATTCTGGGTTTTTCTCTCCACCACCTCTTCGTCTGTCTCCACCTTCCACCATTTTTTTTTGTTTTTTCACCCCTTCTAGTTTTCATCCAACCAATATTTGTTAATTGAAAGTGTGTTATATCGACTAGAGGGGGGGTGAATAGGCGATTTTTATGAATTCTTCACTGTGGAATTTGCTAGTGAGGAAATTCCTTAGCGAAAAACTACTTGCAGCGGAATAAGTACTCAAAAGTATGCATAGCAGAACACAAGCATGGTCATCATGATGAAATGAAGACAAGCACAGAGTACAGAAAGCGTAAACACAGGATAACACAGGATGAAGACAAACAGATAGAAGAAATTGAACTGAGGAAATTGAGAAAGTCTTCAGTCAAAGTCTTCAAACACAGATATGAATAAGTGCACAACACAGTTATGAGGAAATGAAAGAGTTGAGGAAATAGAACCAGTAGGCTTGGTGAAGACAATGATTTGGTAGACCAGTTCCAACTGCTATCTCAGTTGTACCTCTGGTTGGAGCGGCTAGGTATTTAAACCTGAGGACACACAGTCCCGGACACACAGTCCTCACCGTATTCTCCTTGAGCTAAGGTCACACAGACCTCGCCCAATCACTCGTGGTAAGTCTTCAGGTGACTTCTGAACCTTCACAAACTCGGTCACTCGGCGATCCACAATTCCTTTTGGATGCTCTAGACCATGACGCCTAACCGTCTGGAAGAAGCACAGTCTTCAAAGGTAACCAGCGTCGGATCCACGCAGGATCAATCTCTTCAGTGATGCTCAATCACTTTGGGTTTGTAGGTGTTTGGGTTTGGGTTTTCCTCACTTGATGATTTTCGCTCAAAGTCCTCGGAGGATGGGATGCTCTCAAATGACAAGTGTCATTTTCTCTCGGAGCAGCCAACCAGCTAGTGGTTGTAGGGGCGGCTATTTATAGCCTAGGGAGCAGCCCAACATGATAAGACATAAATGCCCTTCAATGATATGACCGTTAGGTGGGTAGATATTTTGGGACGGCTGGCGCATAGCACAGCAACGGTCGGAAAATTTGAGTATCAAATTCCTCAGGGCTATCATGTTCCTCACTGTGTAGGCAATCCGCACTGGCGAATTCCTAACTCCTCAGTCAGAACAAATTCCTCAGAGACCAGAAGAACTTCGTCTCTGTCATTGAAGAATATTACTGAACTGTATGAGATTTCCAATGGCTTCACTCGAAGGGATTGGTAGGTGTAGGATTTTGAGTTGAGCATCACATGGAAAATTTTCCTTAGTATTTCCTCGACCCCCTTTAACAGTACGGTGTTTCCTATGACTCAAGAAAGGGAAAATGAAACTACAAAAACAAAAGTATTCATGCTTCATGTACCTCAAATGTATACCAAGTCTTCAAGGTCACACCAATTTCTTCACTTTCAAAGTCTTCAGAAATCCAAAGTCTTTAGTCGAAGAATTTCATTTTGAGGGGTCGACTTTCTCTGTAAATATCAAACTCCTCATAGACTTATAGACCTGTGTACACTCATAAACACATTAGTCCCTTAACCTATAAGTCTTCAATACACCAAAATCACTAAGGGGCACTAGATGCACTTACAATCTCCCCCTTTTTGGTGATTGATGACAATATAGGTTAAGTTTTCAACGGGGATAAACATATGAAGTGTAAATACTGATATTGAGGAATTTGATTGCAAGATATAAAAGACTCCCCGTGAATATGTGCATAGTGAGGAATTTGCTTTTGAAGCAATGCACACTTGAAGAGTTGAATCAATGAGATCTCCCCCTATATCTTGTAATTCATACACGCATTTGACATATAATATGAAGAATTTGAAATGCATGATGAAATATGGTGACTGATGTAATTCAGGATGCGTGCAATAACATTAACGAGGAATAAGCATGCAGAAGAAACAACAAAAGTATCAGGCCACCATAGAGTTTAAGTTTACAACTCGATCCAACAAAGTCATCAGAACAACGAGAGTTGTAACTTAGAAAAAAAACGCCCATATAGATAGACCCGCTTGAAGACTAACTCAAATTTCTCCCCCTTTGTCATCGAATGACCAAAAGGTTCAAAAATGAGGACTAACGCCCCTGAAGAATATCAAGTTGATGAAGGAGCGCCAGCGTTGTTGGGGTCGTTTGTTGATGTAGGGCCTGCCGCAGTGTCTTCCAAGTCTTCATGCTCGTCGGTGTCACGCGATGAAGAGTAGGAGCTGGCCACCAAGGACGGAACCTTGACCTTCTTGTATTTCTTCGGTGGAGGTGCAGACCAGTCAAAGTCCTCCTTGATGCCCATTTTCTTCAGATCTTCTGCGCTATAAATGTGCGACAGAATAGCCCAGGTGCGGTTGAGGGTTTCATGAAGGTAGTAATGGTTTTTCTTCACTGCATTGTGGGTAGCAGTCATGTTGTGAAGAATTGAACCAAACTGACGCTTGACCCATTTGTGATTGCGATCAACCTTCTAGTGAACACTGAGGAGAAGCTCACGGTCAGTCATCACCCTGGGAGCTGTGCCTTGAGGATTTGGCTTGGTTGCGTTGGCGGCAGAGTCACGGGTGGCAGAGTCATCATTGGTGGAGTAGGATGCAGCCTTGCGAAATTGACCATCGAATGGACGAATGCCTTCATCAATAACAGCAGTAGCCTTGCCCTTTTCATCAGCTGAGGAAAATGTCCATTTGAGGACTTCAATCGGGGGCAAGTAGCTGCAATGGTTCAGTGTATCAGCTTTGTAGTTGAGTGAAGACCTTGTTCGGATGAATCTCATAATCCACGGAGCATAAGGCTTCCACTCAAAGGGTGACATTGCGACATTGGCCAGAGTCCTCATGAAGAAATCATGGAAGTTGACGGGAATGCCATGAATGATATTGAAAAGCAGATTCTTCATGATGCCAACGACTTCTTCATTCGAGTCGTGGCCCTTGATAGGACTCAATGTCTTCGTCAGAATGCGATAGACAGTCCGAGGCACATATAACAATTCCTTCACAAGGAATTTAGTTCTTGGGGCTTGACCTGGCTTCAATGGCTTCATCAGCACTTGCATATAGTGATTTGTAAGCTCAGGTTCACTGTAGACGCAGCGAGCAGCTTCAAGGGGAGGACTGAGAGGCAAAGCACGAAGTAATTCAGTAGCCGGTGCCTTGTAGTGAGTATTTTTAGACATCCAGTCCAGCACCCATGAATTCACATCTTCAGAGTCTCCGGTGATGTGCAGAGTTGCATAAAATTGAAGAATGAGCTCTTCATTCCAATCACATATATCAGTGTAGAAATTTAACAGTCCAGCGTCATAAAGAACACTGAGGACCGACACGAAGCACAGCAGAGATTCCATATCCACGTGAGGAATGTGCTCATGATCGAAGACTTTGTCTTTGTTGAACAGCACTGAGGAATAAAAATTTGCCTGGCCGGCAGTCCAGAAACGCCTCTTCCTAATGCGAGCAGAGTCATACGGGTTGTAATCAGTGAAGAATACGTGCTCGCCGAAGAAATCATTAACCTTGAATTTTTGCTTCCTTGAGAATGGATCTGTTGGCTTGGGCAGAGGAGTGTCAGTCAGTTGCATTACAACCTCAGGAATCGCAATCTCAGGTTCTTCAGGCTGAGGAATTTCTGGTTCCTCTTCAGTGGCAGCCTGGCTCTTCAATTCTTCATTTTCATTTTCTTCAGCACTAGTGGCTGGAATTTCTTCACGAGCTTCATCAGATCCCATTTGAACTGTAGTTGCTGGGGACTGAGGAATTTATTGCAATGGTGTGAAGAGTGGAGAGTTGGGGTGCTGACTTTCCCAAAAGTCATCATTCATCACTGGTGTGGTATAGCCAGTGTCCACGTCTTCATCTTCTATTTCTTCAACGCCGGCCTCTTCAGCAGTAAACTGAGGCATAGGCGAGGAAACTGTGGGGGTTGAAGGGATTTTATCCACTTCAATTTCTTCATCCATCTGCTCTGAGGAAGCAGCAGAAGGATTTTCTTCATCAGATCCGTTAGGGATCACATATTCTTCATCAAAAGGGACGATTTCCTTTGATGGCATGGAGGAAACAGGAACATCATCAATTGGATTAGCAAATGAGCTTGCCAATTTCTTCATCTTCTTCGGTGCTGAAGAATCTGAAGGAGCTGATGATTTCCTTTTCTTCACTGCTGCACGCTCTGCAGCCTTGGTCTTCTTCACATCTGATGCAGATGGAAGGATTGGAGTTGGGGTAGGCGCAGGAGGAGCAGAGGAATGTGGTTGATTTTCTTCAGGCACAACAGATGCAGTTGCCCTGACCTCTTCATTTTCTTCAGGCGCACCACTAGTGGATGCCCTAGCAATTTCATCAGCGGCTGGATTGCAGTCATCAGCCCTGGAACTCACATTTTCTTCAGCAGCCTGAATGTCATCAGCGGTGCTGGCATGTTCTTCAGTTGGCTGAGCAGATGCTTCAGCCTGAGGAATTTCTTGTTGCAATGGGGCTGCAACATTGGAGGTGAACTTCTCAGTCAGTTTAACAAACCTGACCTCGGCTCCGTTCCAATCAGCATAGTAAGCATTGAAATCATCGCTGAGGACTTTGATTTCAGACTGGATCTTCACAAGTTCATCAGTTGTCATAGAGACAACGTTGTTCTTCAGGAATTTCTCCTTCCTGTACTGCGCTTTCTTGAGCTGCCTGGCCTTCTCAAATTTCCATTTCTCTTCTTGGATGAAGGCAGTCAGCATATGACTTTGGCCAGGAGTCAGCTTGAAGTCAAGCATAGGGGTGTTTGGGTCCTTGTGCCAGAGATCAATGTAATCGAGGATCAACTTTGGATCCAAAAGCAGAGGCACATTTGTGCCCTTGGCTCTAGCGGCCCTGACTTGCCTATCTCTGATGATTTCAGCAAGTTCTTCATCATCAGCTTCGTCTTCTTCAGACGGCACTTGGAAGGCGACCTGCTTCTTGTGAGGACTTGAGCGAGAGCCTCGTCCTGCAGTGGTCTTTGTCTTCAGCAGAGAGGGTCCTGTTGAAGAATTTGGTGCAGCTGAGGAACTAGCTGAAGCTCCTGAGGCAATAGAGATGCCTGTAGTCCTTTGGCACGTGGCAAGATGCACAGGTGCTGAGGATTTGGTCGGAGCAGCTGAGGACTTTGGAGGAGCAGGAGCAGCATGAGGAATTGGCCGTGAGGACATTGACGGTGAAGCACTTGGCTTACGCGCAGGCTTCTTTGCCATGGATTTCTTCGGCTTGACAGAGACCTCAGCGGCAGCAGCAGCAGCAGAGTCTTCATTGAATTTCCTCACTGCTTCTCTAGCTTGTTTAGCCAGCTTGGCCTGGCGCTTGGCCCATTCATCAGGATAATCTTCACCACGCTTGAGGCTGGTGAGATCAGCTTCTTGGCTAGGTGCCAACGGAGGTCTTGAGCATGGAGGATTGAGTGCGAATTTCTTCATGTACTTGGGAGTCACATATCTGTACTCCCTCCACTCTCTTGCCCATCTCCTCTCTATCTTCTGAATGCGCATGTTGCGCTGATTTTTATCTTCCTCAGAGGGTGTGCAGTACCCAGCATAGATGTCCTCAGGGATTTCAAATGCAGTGTTGATCTCAGGCCTCTTTCCTCCTTTCTGTGGCTTCTTTCCATCATCCATTTTCTTCAGATGAGGAATTTGAACAATTGAATTCTCTGAAGAAGTATGCAACCTTTCTTCGAGGAACGCTGCAAATGAGTTAAGTTGATGAGAACCTAGTGATTCAGCAGCGGACATGAGTACCTGTGAACAGAGTATAGTTGCGAGGAAGTTGAAGAGGTCATATGCGTTCTCAGAAGATTTTTCAAAAAGAACAAGTTTGAGGAATTTGACCAGATGAGTCTTGAAGAATTTCACTAAGCGTTCTTTGTCTTAGGTTCCAGAGTTTTATAGATCGAAGATCCACACAATTGAGGAATCTTGAAGAAAAATTATTGCTTAGAGAAACGAATCAAGAACAGATGACATGTGAGGTGTTTAGTGTGTGAAGAATTTGAAGAATAAACACCTTTGAAGATTTTGTAGAAATCATTTGAATCAAGGAGGGCAGTAAAAGTAACTTTTAATTACCCTGAACGAAGAACACGACGAACTGTGAGGTAGAGATGAGAAGTTCGTCTATGCAGATCTTCCACGCCCCAACTCGGCGGAGGAAGATGGCTACGGCGGCGGCGCAGTGAAGATTTCCGCGACCGGCACGAGTACGGTGGCGACGAGGTCGAGGTAGTGAAGCTCTTCCTCAGTGGCGACGATGAAGTAGCGGCGGCGCTAGGGTTTGAGAAGCTCGAGCTGGAGAGAGGTCGAGCGGAGTAAAGGAAGTGAGGAAGGGTAGAGGGGGTATTTATAGCCACGGTGAAAAACTATTCGCCCGAAGAAATTTGACGAACGTGCCCCTGACCCTTCTCATTCGCTTGACATGTGTCACCCACGTACTGAGAAGTGGAGATCGTGTTAGATCGTGGGTGACTAGATAAGTATTTCGGGGGATGCGGAACGGTTTGAGCGGCAAAGCCGAAAATTTGGATAAGATAAGTTAAAAGTTCCGTTCGCAAATTCTTCAGCTGACAAGGACACAGTGAAGATTTTGAACGAGTTTCAAATAGAACGTACATGAAGAATTTGTGAATAGATTGGGTTGAGTATAGCATAGAGGGGGAAGGGTCCGATCACATTCACTTAGTAGAAAAATCAACTTGAAGAATTAGCCATAAGTG
>NC_057814.1:71288732-71298213 GCF_018294505.1 Triticum aestivum | reverse complement strand
TATATCTATATATATATCTATATATATATATATATATATATATAGCCAATGAAGAAAAACGATGGAGAAGGTGAAGACAATGCAAAGTTGAAGAACATGAACAACTGAGGAATTTCAAAAAACTGAGAAAAACTCAAATTGAAGATTCTCAACTTTTGTGGTGGCGTGACCCACCGTATAAGAATGATGATTTCAGACACCGCGTACAATTGTCGTAGGGTTCTGAGAATCAAATTCTTTGTTAATTTCTTCACACTTAGAGTGTTATTGTTCATTGATTGAAGAAAAACGTTTCTTCATGTGTTGCATATCTAAGTCATCAATTTTGCATTAGTGTTAGGATGAGTGTCCTTTTCAAAGAATATTCGAAGATTCTAGGATATTTAGCTCACACCGCAACTTGCTAAATCTCTTCTCATCCAAGGGCTTTGTGAAGATATCGGCTAGCTGTTCTTCAGTCTTCACATGCTCAATAGAAATGTCGCCCTTCAACACATGATCGCGAAGAAAATGATGACGAATCTGAATGTGCTTTGTCTTCGAGTGCTGAACTGGGTTATGAGCAATCTTGATGGCACTCTCATTGTCACAGAAGAGAGGCACATTCTTCACGTTGACGCTGTAGTCCTTGAGAGTTTGCTTCATCCACAGCAATTGAGCACAGCAAGAACCAGCAGCAATGTACTCAGCTTCAGCAGTAGACACTGATACGCAGTTCTGTTTCTTCGAGGACCAACAGACCAAAGATCGTCCGAGGAAATGACATGTACCAGATGTTGACTTGCGGTCCACACGATCACCAGCATAGTCAGAGTCAGAATATCCAATGAGATCAAAAGCTGAGCCCTTGGGGTACCATAATCCAAGTGTTGGTGTGTGAGCTAGATATCGAAGAATATGTTTCACAGCCTTATGGTGTGATTACTTCGGTGTAGCTTGAAATCGGGCACACATGCAAACACTAAGCATAATATCTGGCCTAGATGCACATAAATACAATAAAGAACCAATCATGGAGCGGTATACCTTTTGATCGAAGTCAATACCATTTTCATCAGTGCACAGATGATCATTTGTGGGCATCGGAATTTTGACGCCTTTGCAATCTTGCATGCCGAATTTCCTCAGTGCATCCTTGAGGTATTTCTCCTGAGATATGAATATGCCATTGTGCTGCTGACGAATTTGAAGACCTAAGAAGAATTTCAACTCTCCCATCATAGACATTTGATATTCTTCACTCATCATATAGGCAAATTCATCACATCATAAGATTTAGTGAAAAGAGTAGGGTCGAGTGAACCGGGTTTGAAGCCTTTCTTCATGAGGAATTCCTTCAAAGTATCATACCATGCCCGAGGGGCCTGCTTGAGGCCATAGAGGGCCTTATTGAGTCTGAAGACTTTGTCAGGATGCTTTGGATCTTCAAAACCTGGGGGTTGAGCAACATATACTTCTTCCTCAAGCTTACCATTGAGGAATGCACTTTTCACATCCATTTGATATAAAGTGATATCATGATGGTTAGCATAAGCAAGTAATATGCGAATAGCTTCAAGTCTAGCAACAGGTGCAAAAGTTTCATCAAAATCAATTCCTTCAACCCGTGTGTAGCCTTGAGCTACAAGCCGTGCCTTATTCCTCACCACAAGGCCATTTTCATCTTGCTTGTTGCGGTAGATCCACTTTGTGCCAATGATATTGTGCTTGCGAGGATCTGGACGTTTAACCAGTTCCCAGACGTTGTTGAGTTCGAATTGATGTAATTCTTCTTGCATGGCCTGAATCCACTCAGGCTCCAGAAATGCTTCCAGAAATGCATAGTGCCCACAAAAGTTAGATAAATGTGAAGCTTTTGAGCGTGTGAGAGGACCTGGTGCTTCAATGTCATCGATGATCTTTTCAACTTGCACTTCTTTTGCAACGCGAGGATGAGCAGGTTGTCGTCGAGGAATTTGATCAGCATTTTCTTCAGCACCATTTTCTTCAGATGCATTAGCTCGACGTTCTTCATGTTCTGGAATGAATTCTTCAGCAGATTCTTTGGTAGGAATGACATCCTCACTAGCCTTGAACTTGATAGTTTCCTCAGGTGCTGGTTCATCTATCACAGAGGGCAGGTGCTCTCTTTGCGAGCCATTAGTTTCATCGAACCGCACATCTACAGTTTCAACAACCTTGTGAAGAACGTTGTTGAAGATTCTGTAGGTGTGCGAGTCCTTTCCATAACCAAGCATAAAACCTTCATGTGCTTTCGGTGCAAATTTAGCATTGTGATGAGGATCTCTAATCCAACATTTAGCACCGAAGACTTTGAAATAACTCACATTGAGTTTCTTGTCAGTGAGGAGTTCATAGGCAGTCTTCTTGAAGAATTTGTGAAGATATACCCTGTTGATGATGTGGCACGCAGTATAAATTGCCTCGATCCAGAAGTGACGAGGCGTCTTGTACTCATCAAGCATAGTGCGAGCCATCTCAACAAGAGTTCTGTTCTTGCGCTCCACGACGCCATTCTGCCGAGTGTAAGGAGCAGATAACTCATGAGTAATACCAAGTTCATCAAGATAGTCATCAAGACCAGAATTCTTGAACTCAGTTCCATTGTCACTTCTGATGTGCTTGATCTTCACACCAAAGTTGGTTGAAGCCCTCGAGGAAAATCGTTTGAAGACTTCCTGCACTTCATGTTTGTAAGTAACAATGTGTACCCATGTGTATCGAGAGTAATCATCAACAATAACAAAGCCATAGAGAGATGCGTCATTTGTGACTGCTGAGTAATGGTTAGGACCGAAGAGATCCATATGAAGCAATTCAAATGGTCGAGTAGTGGTCATGATAGTCTTCGCTGGATGCTTAGCCTTGGTCATATTTCCAGCTTCACAAGCTCCACACAAGTGATCCTTGAGGAATTTGACATTCTCAATGCCAATGACATGCTTCTTCTTCTTCGCAAGCATGTGCAAATTCCTCATGCCTGCATGACCAAGTCGTCGATGCCATAGCCAGCCTTCTGAAGCTTTTGCAAGTAGGCACACGGCTGGTTGCGGTCCTGTAGAGAAATCAACAATATACAAGTCTCCTCTCCTAAAGCCTTCGAAGACTTTGGAATTGTCAGCTTCCATAACCACAACACAATGATACTTGCCAAAGACAACAACCATATCAAGATCACAAAGCATTGAGACAGACATGAGGTTGTATCCTAAGGACTCGACAAGCATGATGTCCATGTGTCGATCCTTTGTGATCGCAACCTTACCTAGACCCAATACCTGACTTTTGCCTTTGTGAGCGAAGATGATATGCTTCAGATGCGATGGTGATAAGGGAGCATCCATCAATAGATTCTTGTCACCAGTCATGTGATTTGTACATCCACTATTGAGGACCCACTCAGTGGCTTTGGGTTGATCATCCTGCAGATGAATTAGTGCAGCTTACGAACTTCATATACTTCATCAGTGAAGAATATGACATCACAATTCATCAGATCAATTTCATCAAGCAATGCAACAGATAAAGCAGTATGAGGACGTGAGAAATGAAAGTTCATTTCTTCATGATTAGCATGCGTCCTATCAGGCACTTTTTCAGGTCTCTAGCAAATTCTTCAGACGTTCACGCACGTCTGGAGACCTGACCCTGCATAAGAGATTAGTTCTTTTTCTTCACCACCCACATCTGAAGGGGTGGCAAAGAGTTCATCACTCTGCGAGCTCCATACGAGAAAGGTGGCATAGAAGCCAATCCATTTCGTTTCACATAAGAGGAGTTAGGGTAAGCATATGAATAAGCAGAGAAATTCTTCGAGGACTTATGAACATAATGATTAGAGGAATAATGCTCATATTCATAGCCCTTAGCTCTTCCCTGCGAAACAGAGTTGTTAGCACGATGATATTCATATGAGGACTTTGATCCTTTTGAGGAATATGATCCACGTGAGGAATTCGATCCGTATGAGGACTTGGATCCATATGAAGAATTTGGTCCATATGAAGAATTTGATCTGGGGTTCCTATTCTTCACAGGTGGTGTCATGAGAACATTCACCTGAAGACTTTCAAGGCACCTTTTGGGAACCCAGATTTTCTTCATAGGAGAACCGTTCCTGCAGTTAGTGCCAACATATCTAGCAAATACTTCACCATTCTGATTTTTAAATAGTTTATAGTTGGAGTCAAATGACTCATCAGAAGAATGAGAAGATTCGCATGTAAAGCCAGATAAATTAGATGGATCAACTGGAGGTCCCTTTGCAGCAACCCATGGGGTTTTGGGGTACTGCTCAGGCTTCCAATATGTACCATTAGCATTGAGTTTCCTCTCAAAGGCAATACCCTCTTTCCTAGGGTTCCTGTTGAGGATATGCTTTTTAAGCACATCACAAAGAGTCTGATGCCCTTTGAGGCTTTTGTACATGCCTGTCATGTACAATTCCTTCAGCCCTGCATCGTCAGTGATACTAGCAATGTCCTCAGATGAGGAATTAGTGATAGCAGAGACAGTTGAAGAATTTGTAGCATTAGAAGCATTTGAACATTCAGGTGAAGATTTAACAGATTCACGTTCAATGCATTTCAAACATGGAGGAACAAATTCTTCCTGAGCAGCGCTGATTTGTTGAGCAAGTAATGAATCGCGCTCCTTCTGAAGATCTTCATAACTCACTCTTAGCTTCTCAAGATCTTGCTTTCTTTGAAGAAATTCATAAGAAAGCTTCTCATGATCAGATAAGAGAGTGTTATGATGACCTTGAAGGTTGTCAAACCTAGTCTGAAGTCTCTGGAGATTTTCAGTCAAGGTTTTAGTGCGATCCATTTCTTCACCCAACATATCATCACTTCTGTCTAGCATGTTTTGAACCTTTTCAAAAGCCCTTTGTTGTTTCACAGCAATCTTAGCAAATTTAGAGTAGCTGGGCTTGAGGTTTTCATCAGATTCATTCTCACTAGATTCAGAGGAGGTATATTTGAGTACCTTGGCACCCTTTGCTATGAAGCAATAGGTGGGAGCATAGTCATCATTGCCTTCATCAGCCGTGTTGGTGAAGCCATTTTCTTCAGAGTTGAAGATAGACTTGCTGACGAATGCAGTAGCGAGAGCTAGACTTGCTACTCCAGACTCGGACTCCTGAGATGCCTCCTCTTCCTCATGTTCCTCAGATTCAGCTTCAGAGTCCATTTCCTTGCCAATGAATGCCCGAGCCTTCTTGGAGCTGCTCTTCTTGTGAGATGAAGACTTTGAGGATTTTGATGATGAAGATTTTGAGGATTTCTTCTTTTTCTTTGCATCATCAGAACTGTAATCCTTGTATTTCTTCTTCTTTGATTCCTTTTCCCACTGAGGACAATCTTGAATGTAGTGTCCAGGTTTCTTGCATTTGTGACAAAGCCTCTTCTTGTAGTCACTGGATGAGGAATCATTGCTCCTTGAGGATCTTCCAAAGCGACCACGTCTTGAGAACTTCTGAAATTTCTTCACGAGCAGTGCTAGTTCCTGGCTCAGTTCTTCAGGATCACCAAGGCTGCTGCCAGAGTCTTTATCTTCAGACTCAGAAACTGCCTTGGCCTTCAGTGCACGTGATCTGCCATAGCTCGAACCATAGAGGTCTCTCTTTTCAGCAAGCTAGAACTCATGAGTATTTAGCCTTTCGAGGATATCAGCGGGATCAAGTGACTTGTAATCAGCACGTTCTTGTATCATCAATGCCAGAGTATCAAATGAGGAATCAAGCGATCTCAACAATTTCTTCACCACCTCATGGTCGGTAATGTCAGTGGCACCGAGCGCTTGAAGCTCATTTGAGATGTCAGTGAGGCGATTGAAGGTTTGTTGAACATTTTCATTGTCGAGTCTTTTGAAGCGGTTGAAGAGATTGCGAGGAACATCAACTCGAGAGTCACGCTGAGTTGAGACTCCTTATTCACTTTGGACAGCCTATCCCAGATAAGCTTAGCAGTTTCCAAAACACTCACTCTTCCATATTGTCCTTTGCTCAGATGGCCACATATGATATTCTTTGCTTGAGAATCGAGTTGCTTGAATATCTTCACATCGGTAGCGTTCAGTGAGGGTGAGACAGAGGGAATACCATTTTCTACAACATAACAGAGATCGTTATCAATTGCCTCAAGATGCATTCACATCTTATTCTTCCAGTAGGGGTAGTCCGTCCCATCGAAGGTAGGACACCCAGCAGAGACCTTGATCATACCTGCGGTCGACATAACAAAAACTCCAGGCGGTTAAACCAAAATCACACAGAACAAGGGAGTACCTTGCTCTGATACCAATTGAAAGTGCGTTATATCGACTAGAGGGGAGGGTGAATAGGCGATTTTTATGAATTCTTCACTGAGGAATTTGCCAGTGAGGAAATTCCTTAGCGAAAAACTACTTGCAGCGGAATAAGTACTCAAAAGTATGCATAGCATAACACAAGCATGGTCATCATGATGAAATGAAGACAAGCACAGAGTATAGAAAGCGTAAACACAGGATAACACAGGATGAAGACAAACAGACTGAAGAAATTGAACTGAGGAAATTGAGAAAGTCTTCAGTCAAAGTCTTCAAACACATATATGAATAAGTGCACAACACAGTTATGAGGAAATGAAAGAGTTGAGGAAATAGAACCAGTAGGCTTGGTGAAGACAATGATTTAGTAGACCAGTTCCAACTGCTGTCTCAGTTGTACATCTGGTTGGAGCGGCTAGGTATTTAAACCTGAGGACACACAGTCCTCACCGTATTCTCCTTGAGCTAAGGTCACACAGACCTCGCCCAATCACTCGTGGTAAGTCTTCAGGTGACTTCCGAACCTTCACAAACTCGGTCACTCGGCGATCCACAATTCCTCTTGGATGCTCTAGACCATGACGCCTAACCGTCTGGAAGAAGCATAGTCTTCAAAGGTAACAAGCGTCGGATCCACGCAGGATCAATCTCTTTAGTGATGCTCAATCACTTTGGGTTTGTAGGTGTTTGGGATTGGGTTTTCCTCACTTGATGATTTTCGCTCAAAGTCCTCGGAGGATGGGATGCTCTCAAATGACAAGTGTCAGTTTCTCTCGGAGCAGCCAACCAGCTAATGGTTGTAGGGGGCGGCTATTTATAGCCCAGGGAGCAGCCCGACATGATAAGACATAAATGCCCTTCAATGATATGACCGTTAGGTTGGTAGATATTTTGGGACAGCTGGCGCATAGCACAGCAACGGTCGGAATTTTGAGTATCAAATTCCTCAGGGCTATCATGTTCCTCACTGTGTAGGCAATCCGCACTGGCGAATTCCTAACTCCTCAGTCAGAACAAATTCCTAGAGACCAGAAGAACTTCGTCTCTGTCACTGAAGAATATGACTGAACTGTATGAGATTTCCAATGGCTTCACTCGAAGGGATTGGTAGGTGTAGGATTTTGAGTTGAGCATCACATGGAAAATTTTCCTTAGTATTTCCTCGACCCCCTTTAACAGTACGGTGTTTCCTATGACTCAAGAAAGGGAAAATGAAACTACAAAAACAAAAGTATTCACGCTTCATGTACCTCAAATGTATACCAAGTCTTCAAGGTCACACCAATTTCTTCACTTTCAAAGTCTTCAGAAAGTCTTCAGAAATCCAAAGTCTCCAGTCGAAGAATTTCATTTTTAGGGGTCGACTTTCTCTGTAAATATCAAACTCCTCATAGACTTATAGACTTGTGTACACTCATAAACACATTAGTCCCTTAGCCTATAAGTCTTCAATACACCAAAATCACTAAGGGGCACTAGATGCACTGACATTAACACAGTAAATCCGATCAATCTTAGCAATAAATTCACAATTCGTGAACAAATTATTTCTTATGGTAAAACCCGTCAAACATCTTTGGTAACCCAATAACTAACAATAAAGTCATGGTCCGCACACACATAAATATCAATCATTCTCTTTGGTAAACGATTAAAATAGATCAATCACGTGCACGTATCTATTATGCCAGTTTAAGCAATGGTAGAAAATCTATGCTTTTATATAAAAAATATATTTTTATTTTGTCTATTTGTTTTGCATCAAGATGTATCCTGTATGGTCTTCTTATTGCGTCTAGAAATGGAGTAAATTTCATTTTTACCCCCTAGTTTTAACTTTCTAAAATATTTTACCCCATTTTGGAAACAATCTCAATGTATCCCCTAATTGATCAAAATTGTGCTACATTTAACCGCCATCATGTATTTTTCCTCATTTTTGACACTAAAGCGGGCATGGCATGTAGATGGTCTTTTATTTTTGTGTGCTTTGACGTCTGGTTTTTCTCTTCTGGTTTGCTCTCAGTTCAACCAGGGCGGGATAAATAAATAAGAGCGAAAAATAGGCTGGTTGGGTTTTGAAAATATTGTGCTCCTACTCAAAAATAGGTTGATGCGTCCCCGCCGGCGCGTCAGTGGGTAGAGTGGGCCAAGCAATGAGAGTTTAATCACCGAAGGAAGGAATTTCCCCTAAAAAACCAAAGGAAGGAAATGGTTTCCTATATTTAGGGGGACGCTGGCTGTTAATTAGTACTCCCTCCGTCACGGTTTAGAAGGCGCGCTTGGAAATTCTCTGGGACCTAGGTGGTTATCTATTGGTTGTGAGATGGGCTAAAAAATAGCATTCACACTACGCATGCATATATAAATAGTATATCGGAGTACTAATTAGCTACTAGAAATAAATGCAATGCGCCCTAAACCTTGTCTATTGTGGAAACCCACGCAAATTTAACTGTGCCTACTAAACTGTGACAGAGGAAGTACTGCTACTCGATTTGTTTCTTTCAGAAGAATAATTACATTATAAAACGGGATCCAAATTATACTATGCCATGCGATATTGTGATTATATTATGAAAAACAATCACATTATGAAATGGAATGCAACACTATATTATGCCGATAATGTTGCATTATATTTCACCTGTGCCGTCCTTGCACCGCGATACTATAATGGAATGCAACATTATATCACGAAATAGAATGCACATAGGCAACACGCGAGTACGGATGTGATGGTCCAAAGTAAAATGAGGACTCGTGCGGGTTTCCCAACGACACCAGGGGACGTGAGAATGCGGTGGAAGGAACTCTTGAACTTTTGACAACCCTAGCTAGCAAGTCCGCCGAAACCCTTTATTTTGAAGACCGGAATCCCCTTTGCTTCCCCCAATGGAAGTATGGAACTCTTCCATGTGTGTAACTCCAAGAGAACGGAATGCCTGGCGAAATCCACGCGACCCAAAACCGGGGCCTTGTTTTTGTTTTACCAAAGGGAAAGATCAATGGAGCAGCCCTGGAGCAGTTGATACGACAGTGCCCCGATCTCCAATCCAACCTTTTGTCCAATGGGGACACGCTCACCGGAGTTCCCGGAGTGCGGCAGGTGCAGGGCGGCGCGGCATGGCATGGCCGGGCTGACCCCTGCACCGTAGAAAATCATCATCAT
>NC_057814.1:71279734-71288273 GCF_018294505.1 Triticum aestivum | reverse complement strand
AGGTGGATTTGCTGAAGCCTGGAAACATATGACGGTCTTCTTCTGCGTGGACCGACCCGCCTTGGCTCGCTCCTCCCGCCACCTTCCTCCCCCGCGTGCGTGACTGTCTGTCCGGTGATAGGCTTTTGACGAGTCGATGCAGTAATCCAGAAGGTAGTGTGTTTGGATGTGTGCACACCAAAGAAACCACCTTGAATTAACTTCCGAAAAGAAATATACATATACTCGCGTCCAAGCGATGTGTGATTTTTGGTACAACGGTGAGACAAACACGTGGTTGAATTTTCAAGGCAAGTTTTTTTTTATGGTAATAGACTTTTATTCCTCAAAAAATGGATAGATCATTTACAAGCAAATGAGAAATAACGTCAGGGACGGACATATCCCATGAACTAGAAGATCTAGAGCTAAACAAAATAAAACGGGGTGGCTAGGTTGAATTCCAGTGGCCTTGCATTATGCAGAAATTTGACGACAAATGCCCCATGGACTTTGTAATCCTCCCTCCAAGATTAAAAGGCCCAAACTGACTGCTATGGGAAGACAAGTTTATACCTGGTGTTTCTTTATTTATATAGTTTTGGAACCATCACGGCCTTAAAGCAGAGTTAGTCCAAAGAGCACTGACACGCCTGTAATAGTCCAGGCCATGATCAACCAGAATCAGCGAATACAATGTGCGTTTACAGTCACCCTACGGATGAACTGGTTGGCTTTGGCCAGTATCCCGAGCTGCTGCTTTTACGCGCCCGCCGCAAAATGTGCAACACCAGTGGCAGCATGAGGCAAGCAGTGAGCAGCATCACAGTCACCCCCTAAAATTCCTCAACACCCCTAACCTCCCAGAAGTTGTACACCGAGCCATTTGCGCTGGCAAAACATCTATCTACTTTGCCACAAGAAACAAGCACACGTATCCCTAATCTGCGAGCGATGAAAATGGCTTCTCATTCAGCATGTTTGAAGAAACAGGTTCTTCAGGCTGGCTCGTACAGGCCTAGCACGTGGCCGTCGATGCATCGTAAGGCCGCAACCTGCATTATTAAAAATAAATATGATGTAAGAAGAAACCATGAATGAGTACTAGTATCACGTATAGATGTCGAGGGATATCATACTTTCCCATGGATCTCGTATTTGATCGGCCCGTCCAACTCCGCTCCGAGAGACATTAGTTTTGTTACTGTGCTGGTTATGTCTGGTACGGTGAAGGACAGCATCGAAGAATAGGCTCTCTGCGTTGCAAGGGTACTGCACATATGTACGGATATTCAGACAAAAGCAGCTTGTTACTTGCAAAATGATATTATAATGTCGCAACAAAAATAGGCTAAGATGCATAATTTATAGATTGCACAGCTACATATTTCGAACATGGCCAAGTCCTCTTATAACATAAATCATATCCATAGGATGATCATATTTGAAATCCACAAGAAACACTAGACAAACTCCAAATCTCCAAGGATGAGACATGAATTCAGTCACGCATTTTCATAGACTACCCTACCACCCTAGCTATCTCAGAGCCAAAGTAACACAATAACCCGAGAATAAAATACAATATAACCTATCTTGAATCCAGGACACCAGCAGAATTAGGAGATTACATTTTTGAACTCTTATTTTATTTTTAAAAGGTTCTCTAGTACTCCCTCCGTTCCGAAATGGATGACTCAACTTTGTACTAATTGTAGTATAAAGTTAGTACAAAGTTGAGTCATCTATTTGGAACGGAGGGAGTATAAATTAGGCAGACGTACAGTGCATATTCCCTAGAGCATCTCAAATCATCATACTGATGAATGCAGTATAATATGTATGCCTCCTTTGCAAAGAGTACTTACACAATGCAGCAAGAACCAGGATACGACTCAGCTAGGTGATATTTTGCTCCAGAATAATGAGCAAACCAGCAACGAAACGGATGCGGCACTCATGTATGCTTGAGAGCAGTGTTAGTCTGTCAGAGCCACAATGTGCATTTGATATTTGATACATAGAGGATCTCAAATCATCATACTGATGAATGAGGTATATTATGTAGGATGGGAACGTTAGTAATTTGTATGAAAGTAAAAAATAATAATCTGAAACTTTTTGCAAACAAAGTAGATTTATGGTTGCACTCGTATAAAATCTTTCGTGAAGATATGACTTTCATGTTGTTGTGGATGTTAAAAAACAAATTTTTCACTATATACGAGGTACTGTTCACGCTATATGTCCTGGGCAATTTGTCATTTTTGTCAGAGAATATTTCGTTACAGAATATTTTTGTACGACAGAAACAACAGCTCAAGTTTGTTGGGAAAAAAGTTTTGGAACGTTTTGACTTTTTCCGAAATTTTTAAAAAGTAAAATCAGTTATCAGGTGTAATTACCACCATGTTCCAAAGGGTATTTTCCATAGTATGTATGCTTTCTTTGCAAAGAGTTCTTATATAATGCAGCAAGAAAAGGATACGACTCAGCTTGGTGATATTTTACTCCAAAATAATGAGCAAACCAGCAACGAAGCAGATGCAGCACTCATGTATGCTTGAGAGCAGTGTTAATCTGTTAGACCCACAATGTGTGTTTACTATTTGATACATATTGGATATATGCATACTACTTAGGGTAAGTGACGAAATTAACAAACAGACTCTTCTGCAGACCTAGTCAAAACACATGAATCTGTGATGCCCATTTGCAACCTGTAGCGAATAAAGAAACTGAAATTAGCGGGGGGAGGGGGGAAACTTAAGCAACCAGCTTTTTTTACCATGACTTTAGCATCCAGTTCATATCCACAGGCAAATAATTTCTTGTCATGGAGCTCAAATTTTCAGGCATGAATCAGTTAGTTGCTGCCTAGGTTTTATCTCTTTGGACACACCCAATATGCCATAAATTATTCAGGAGATGACTAAAAGAAATGCTTCACACATGGAATTGAACAAACACATTCATGCCATGCCATAGCAAGGATCCCCTCGGGCCTCGGTGACATTCCATCAAACACCTCCACAGCCACATCCACCTAACCCTTCAAACCCCTACGAACTACAGTAATTCACAAGGAGATGGTAGTGCAGCTCTGAACCTGTCATTTGTGTGCATGAGCGCTAGCTTGAGCGGCCCTGACTGGAGCTCTGCAAAACGGAGTGTGCAGACGTTGACACTGAAGTCCAGCCCTTCTGCGTAGAATCGTGCAGCCCGCGGCACGTCCTGGTGCATCTGGATCACCCAACGCAGCGTTGCCGCCGCCATTCTACAACAGGCGGGGCCACGAAAATTCTAGAGCCTGGGCAGACCATAAGAGAAAATGAATTGTTAAGAAATCCTTCATTTCAACCCCTACCAGCAGGTAGCGAAGCAAGTTCTGCAAAGGTCGCCAGAGGTTTCAATTATCTTGCAGAGCAAAAGAGTGCTTGCTAGTCTTTGTCGCGAGGAGAAGACTTAACACAATAGGAAATTTCTTGCTGTGAGGCTATCAGGCTAATAGCAGTGCAATAATGCAGATTTATACTATTTGTCTGTAAAATGATGTCCCACAAATTCATTCAACCAAATGACCCATATCACATCATTGCTACCAAGAACCTGATAAAATGAAAAACCTCCCCTTTCTCTGAAATCTAACAATTCCAAATTCAAGTTCAAATCAACCATTGAGCAACAGATAATCAGAAAATTGATGAAAGGTAGTGGCATTAGTACAGTAGTACCACAACTGAATGGACCGGTGATTCCTCAGTTCCTCATCTTACCCTAGCCGGAGTCAGGGGAGAGAGCGGATGCCGAGACCGTCAGAGCCGCGGCGAGCCCGGGCCTCGCAGTGGGCGCGCCTCCCTGCCGCGCTCGACGGAGATTGCGGGGGTCACCGCAGAATGCCAGGCGCGCCGGAACCGCGCCGCCGTCTGACTCGGGTGGGGGATCAGGGGAGGAACATCGCGGAATGGCTTCCAAGTTGGGCTGGGAGCATGGGCGATGACTGACAGACAGAAAGGGCACACGCGGCCCAAGGGCTTAGGCCCGGCCCAGTCAGACGCCGATAGAGGGAAGGGCTTGGCCCAGGAGATACCACAAGCCAGCCGCCTTCGCCCCCTCGCCGACCTCGGGAGCCATCATCCACGGACCCGCCGCCGCCGTCGAGCACTCGAGCGCAGCGGAGCGGACCACAGCCGGTGCTAGGGCTTCGGTTCGAGGGAGGATGGGGAAGTCGAAGAGCAAGGGCGCCAAGTTCGCCGCCGTGAAGAAGATCATCAGCAAGAAGACCATCAAGAAGTAAGCATCCCCGTTCCCCTTTGCGATTTCTCGCGGTTTCCTGTGGTCTCGGGGCCCTGAGATGAGGTTTGCGCCGGTCGGCTTAGGTACAAGGACGAGGTGCTGGACCCGCGGAAGAAGCACACCGAGAAGGAGAAGCTCGGCCGGAATGTGTGAGTGCTTGGATTTCGGGGGGCCTGTTTTGGGGGTTGCTATTCTTGATCTAATCGGCGTGTGCTCGCAGGCCGCAGGTGTCGTCGGCGCTCTTCTTCAGCTACAACATGGCGCTCGGGCCGCCCTACCGGGTCATCGTCGACACCAACTTCATCAATTTCTCCATCCAGAACAAGGTCGAATTAGCCTGCTTTGTTGTTGTTTTTTTTAACTTGCTGGAAGCCCCCGTGTAATCTCAACACTACAAAGTACTCCCTCCGTTCCTAAATATTTGTCTTTTTAGAGATTTCAAATGGATTACCACATACGGATGTATATAGACATATTTTAGAGTGTAGATTCACTCATTTTGCTCCGTATGTAGTCACTTGTTGAAATCTCTAGAAAGACAAATATTTAGGAACAGAGGGAGTATTTATGTGTTCACCAGAACTTGTCTTACAACTGAACTGCCTCGTTTGGGCAGCAGGCAGTTTCAAAGTTGCATTCAGCAGCGCTCAAAACATGAGATGAAGTTTATTTTACATACTGACGAGTTTGGGTTATACCATTAGTCATGTGTGCTAGTTCATGTGCAACAGTTAATGTATTCATAATTTCATTGCTTGTGTCGTGGCACGCTTTGGTGTGAGCAGCTTCAGCACTAATTAAACTGAAGCTACTAATTGTTATCAGATAACAGACCACCATGGCAGCCAAAAAAAATGGCCAGGATGAAGTGGTTTTATTGCGATTAGATTTAGTCCGCTAGCCTTGCTCATATGCTTTGCTAATGCTAGTGATGTTCCAGTCAATTCAGACTCGTCTTCATGCATAGAAAGTTATCTGCCTGACTTGATGCTTCTTTTTTTCCTATGCAGTTGGATTTGGAGAAAGGAATGATGGACTGCCTTTATGCAAAATGTAAGCTTATAGCGCCATTGTTTTGCTCGTAGTTGTCTTATTTGGATATGTGCTGCCGTTTTTCATGTGTATGTTGAACTGCATAATTCTTTGCTGACAAACCCTGCCTTCTTATGAAGGTACCCCCTGCATCACTGATTGTGTTATGGCTGAGCTTGAAAAGCTAGGACAAAAATACCGTGTCGCGTTGAGGTATATTCATGCCCAATAATTATTGTAATATTTGCCAAGTCGTCTCTCTATAAATGAGCTACTGCTAACTGCACATATGTGTTATTATGATATTGTTTATTTTTCACTAATACTTGTATTTTTGTAATTCCCTCTGTAACAGAATTGCTAAGGACCCTAGGTTCCAGAGATTAGCGTGCACACACAAGGGAACTTATGCTGATGACTGTATTGTTGAGAGAATTACTCAGGTAATATTCTGCTTCTTTGAATTACCTTTTGTTATGTTAGAGTGGAGGTGCCGGCATCATTTGTTATGCTTAAAAGGTTGAGGATAGTTTATTTTAGCTGGATACCTGTAGAATCTCCATAAGTATGACATTTATATCAAGATCATATTCTTTTGGTGTTGCAAACGATTGAACTAAAATCATTTACAGCGACAGTTTGGAAGTTTGGGTTTGTTCGCTCCTTCAAGATCAAAACTATAATATTTTTATGAAGTTTTCAACAACAATGACATTTTCCCCTTTTCCTGAAGGGTTGTTAGTTGATTTACATTCTTTATTTATGTCCATTTGTGGCATCTAAATATCTCCCAGGGCGAATGAAAGGTGCTGTTTGGTTCGAGCCAATGCTCGCCCTGCCAACCATGGGCTAGCCAAATAATTGGCAAATGTTTTCGCCACCCACGGACCGCCAAAAAGTTGGCAGAGATTTGAACTAGCGTGCTGTAGAGGGCTTGGGCGCACCAAAATATTGGTAGCCATCCATATGAGTACACAGGGTCTGGGTCAACGCCAACTTTTTTGTTGGGCGTGTGAGGGCATCAATCCAAACAGCCCCAAAAAGTCCTGTACAACCACTCGTTATGGATGCTTCCCTATTGTTTATTTATACCCCTGCATATACTTTGTCCTGTGCCAATGCAAGTACCGTATCATGGCATGTACTACCTCCATCCAAAAATACACGATTCCTAGTAAGTGTGCTTTCAGAATTCTGTATATCCAACCACTACTTAATAAAAAGATAGCAGTACTTGAATATTGTTTGGATAGAAATTGCACCATCAGATTTGTAGAATGGCTTCACAGTATAATGTATAAATGGTGGCATAGCAAGTCAGTAATTATTTTGGCGTGTGGTACCTTTTTAGTTAAACACTGATTTAAAATAATAATTTGAAACCACATGTTTTCTGTAACAGCACAAATGCTACATTGTTGCCACCTGCGATAGAGATTTAAAGAGGAGAATAAGAAAGGTATACTTACTTGCTTCCTTGAAGTTTAGCACCAGGACACCGAAGTTTTGCCCCTTATACTGATAACATGTGCATGATATTGATTTGGCAGGTTCCTGGTGTTCCAATCATGTACATCACCCAACACAGGTACTCGATAGAACGACTCCCTGAAGCTACAATTGGTGGAGGTAATATATTTTGCTCGAGTGGTAGTTTCTGTTCATGAAAATGTTCTGTTTATTTTACTTTGGATGTGGTAAATCCATGACCTAACTCATGCACTGGTATCTTGTGCAGCACCAAGAATCTGATTAGCCATGCGCTGGTACCAAACACCATCACAGTTGCCCAGATTCCTTGATTTAGGATGGATATGAGTACTGCCGTGCTGAATCGAGCTGATTGTAACCACTTCAAAATTGTGTACCAACCTCCTCAGGGCATTGTTTTCATAAATTTTGGAAGAGACTTTAGAAGAAAGTGTATCGTTGTCCTTTGTTTTGAACTGAACTGTAGCCTACTTCCCAGCTTGCTTGGTGTTGTTAATGCTGCAGATTCGAGGATATATTTTATGTAATATGTAAGTGTTGTCATATGGTCCAATGCTTTGGCATGCTTCTGGATCATTGCACTCAGTTGCCAAGCCAACATATGTGCTGCGTTTTGGGTTCTGTAAACTATCTGTTCTGAAAGGAAATGAGCTTAGTGTACTCGTAGCCTAAGCTTTATAAGCTCATGTATGACTCTTGTAGCGATAACTATAATTGCTCAACTACTGTAGTGATAACTAAACATTTTTTGCGGGTGTGGTGATAACTAAACATGACAAATAAAAATGGTGGCCACATGGTCTCTGCTCTTGGTCATTGTAGGGAATCATGAACCTTTACTTGGTACTCATTAAGTTACAGAGGTAGTAGGACATTGTACATTCACATCCAACCAAACCGTATTATAAAAGGTGGCATAGGGAGAGCAAGCTTACCAGCACATAATTTTCTAAACTGAGAATCGAATGAAGGAGACAGGAAGGGAGACAGAGAGTTTATCACCATGCCCTATACACTGGGATAGTGGCATGCTAGCAAATCATGAGCTTGAGAGGCTTCAGGACTTACGGTTCACCTGGGTGCTAGCTTGTAGCAGCATGACGGCAACTGTTGACTCACATTGGAACCACATAAAATAACTTAGGAGGGTACATGCTGGGGAATTAAGGACAGTCAAACCGAGCCTAAAGCGAGCTCTCTCAGCGCCTCAGTAATTTTGGCCGTCAGATCTCGTTTGCAGATCGTTTTCATTAGTCAGGTCGTTGCATCTTCCAGTAATCAATCGCTAAGTGGGCTAGCTGTCCTGAGGATGGCTACTCCCGTGGAAAAATCCATGCAACGTGGTTAACTGGACCTTAGCCCATCAATCTTTGAGCATGTTTTTTGGTAGGTTTCCTCTTCTCAGTTCATCTATGATTCAGTGCCAAGCAATTACTTTATTCTGATCCTCTCATACCAAAAATTCTATTTAGAGGTGAAGGCCGTCCGGTCACTGACCGGTCACAAAATATCAACCCAATCGGAGCTCTCAAACGCCCGGGCTGACGGGCACCCCTCATTTCCGTCCCAAATGTAGGGCGGATATGAGGCGGCCTGGGCACACCCGGGCGCGTCCGCCTGACAAGCCCTGCTCGCCACCGACCCCCACGGATGTCCCACAAAAAACCCCTTCGCGCTCATCGCTCCGAAATCCTAGCTCACTCACTCTCCTCTCTCTCTCTCTCTCTCTCTCTCTCTCTCT
>NC_057814.1:71276093-71279436 GCF_018294505.1 Triticum aestivum | reverse complement strand
GATCGAATCCGGCGCAATGTCGAGCTCCGGCAGCCGCTCCGACGACGAGCTGGATCCGGAGTATGGGCTAGCCCTCTGCATCGCCTTGGAGCGGTCCAAGGTGGAGACCGGGGGCGGCTCCAGATCTGCAGCCTCGCCGCAGCCGCAGTTTCCCCGTTGGCGCAGCTCGGACGCCGGCGCTGGTCCCTCCCGGCCCAGGGACAGCTCCGACAGGCGGCCTGCGCAATCCGTGCCTCTCCTACGCCATCCCCTGTCCCCGCCGGCTGCCTCTCCCCCTCATGGCAGCGGTGGGTGCTTGTGCCCGACCTGCCGGCTCGGACGCGCACGCCGGAGTCGGAGGCGCGTGCCGCCAGCTGCGAGAGGAAGCAGGCAAGGGACAGGGACACTGCGGAGAGCTCTATCCGCCGCCGCTGTGGGTTACCGGCGGAGCCCGATGAGGACGAGCGGCTCCTCGCGAGGTTCTACCGCCAGTCACTTATGACGGCGGAGATGGACGCTCGGCGGCTCCGCCGGAAGAACGCGAAGGCCCTCCGGCTTGCCATCGAGCAGTCCGAGCGGGAGGCGAAGGAGAAGGCGGCGGAGGCGGCTTAGCCGGCCAAGCTTAGGCGCCAGCAAGACCGGACCATCCAGCGCCTCAAGGGCCTCGTCATCATCTCCTCCTCGTCATCCGGCAGTGACGGCTCCTCGTCCGACAAATCCGATGATCCTCCACCAGCCGCCGACAATTACAGCTACGTCGACGACCAGAAGGGCCGGCCCGGAAGTGGTGAAGTTCAATTTCATTTGAAGTTTTAGATGTAGTATAAAGTTGTCCGTCGTTTATGTGAACTTTGGTGATCTTTTGGTGAACTATTGTGCTGTCCTATGTCCGATTCTATGTCCGGATGGTCGATCTACGTAGTTTGATCGATGTTGCATGATTTAGTATGGACACAGGGGTTCGGATATGAGATACACGGATGTGAACGACGCGATTTGAGGGGTGCCCGGTCAGTGTCCACGGACGCGGGGTGGACGCGTCCGCGGGCGTTTGAGGGGCCGAATTTGTCAAGTCCGACTGTAGATGCTCCTACTTGCAAAATGGTGAAGCAAAAGTTGTCCACCCAAAAACTGCTAGGTATGCTGTTCGATGTAATTGTACTCCAATGGGGACAAGAATTTTGCTAGAAATTTATCTACCAAAAAGTGGAAGAAACATGTTCCATATTTTTTTAAAGAGAAGGGATGTTGTATAAATTTGATAGTAATTACTCAGTTTACTATCAACAATTGGATGGGAATGATATCACATTACTTATTGCATACTCTAGTTTAATTTCTTCTACTCTGAATGGGTATGTTGCAGATAGTTCCTGGCTCCGCAATATCATATTATAACCTTACTAGTCTACATTCAGTCTCTATAATTTTTGTGTGAATTGAAACTTAGTCATGGCTCAAGTGTTTGAACGTCTTCAACCGTTTTAGACTCATATAATGTGCACAATGATTTTTGAGAAGAGTATTATGGGTTACCTATCTATGTCATCCATCATTGTTTCCTCGGAATGAGCTTGTTGCAGAGGTTTGTTGCATGCAAATGCTGAGATGATATAGTGTTGAGAGTCTTCATTTAAAGCACTACAGTTAGTGTACTCTTCGATGTGATTATTGGTGAGTTGAATGCTTCAAAACAACATGTTTATAATTCCCATTAAGTCATTACAAATTCTTATGAATGAGCATGTGTAGGGTATTCTATTTATGATGCAATTAATACGAAGTAGCAACTAAACTAGGGGTACGGACCATGTGGTGATTGCTGTGGTTGCCCGGAACTAAAACTACATAAATGCTGAGAATGAGAACTTCACTCCTACACGAGTAAAGGAAAATGATCCTCAATAGGAACCATGTGCTCCTTGGCTGTAGCGAAGATAGATAATGAATAGCCTTCATTTAGTGGGACAATGTGGTTGAAAAATGCATCCAGCTGAGCCATGTATAAGTGGTCGAGTAGCATAGAGCAAACCATGATACACACAATAGTCTTTGTAAAGTGGAAGAATGGAAGAAAGAAATATAGATAAGGAAGTTGATTGCCATGCTTCAGACCAAGCCACACTGGATCGGAGACAAAACGTGAGCAACTAAAATCGTGGGCTTGAGAGACATCGGGTATGGACGGATAAGTTGTTGGGTTACATCATGGCCAACGGACTTTTTTCTTTCTTCAATCCTTGTAGATGTACCTAGTACATCTTGCCTCGGGTGCTTTTTGATGATCTTGGGCTATTTCTTTTTTCCACATTCCCTCACTCAGGATGTCTGTCACTCTGCGTCGCAAGCCCTCGGTGTTGCTCTCTCATGCCCGTGTTGCATGTCTGATGGAACCCAAGGCGCTGACAAGAGCTTTGGTTGGTATTTTTTAATAATAGTTACAATTAGCTAGTACCATGTGTGTTCAGTGCTAAAAGTGTACACACGTAGGATCGAATAATGTTACGTATTGCACCGATTCACAAAAACAACATGGTTAATTGGCTTTGAACGTTTACCAAGCGTCACATCAGCATGTCATGGATACTCTTGATCCACGTCCTACACTAGTGTAAAAAATGCTCTTATATTATGGGGCGAAGGGAGTACCATACACCTATCACTTGTTTTCCTTACACTGCCTTTACTTGTTGAGTTCTCCTACTACTGCCAATGCATTTGAACACAAAAATAAGTATTACAACCTCATAGTTACAATCCCGGAGGAGGCACAAGGGCACATCAGCAGCTTTACAAATTCATTACTAAAGTTAGTGCATGGCCTACTCATTATCCTCTGGTGAGCACCAGATTGCCAAAATATTAGCCAAACTCTATTTATTTATTTCAACCAAATCTACATGCAGCAATACACTACTAGGAAAAGGGCTATAGATGGAATGGCCACTAATGGCGCACCAGATATGTGGTGCGCCATTGCTATGTAGCAATGGCGCACCATGTGCTGGTGCGCCATTAGTGTGAAATACACTAATGGCGCACCAGACACACGGTGCGCCATTAGTAACAATTTTTTTTATTTTGCCAGACATACTAATGGCGCACCAGGACATAGTGCGCCATTACTAGTTGTAACTAGTAATGGCGCACCAGGAACATAGTGCGCCACTACAATTTTTTTTTACTTTTTTGCAAAACTACTAATGGCGCACCTGGGGCAGTTGGTTGATACGTGGGACGCCGCAGAGAAAGAATATTTCCCTATGAGAGCCGCACTGCTCACGACGGTGCACGACTATCTCGGTTTCGGTTATCTCGCGGGGCAGGTGCTTTCGGAGAGAAAGAATATTTCCCTCCCCCGCTC
>NC_057814.1:71275145-71275721 GCF_018294505.1 Triticum aestivum | reverse complement strand
CCGTCATAAATGAATGCAACTAAATTTGCAAAAAAAAAGCAAATTTGATTATATTTTCAAATAACAAATTTGATGATATTTTTTAAAAAATCATTACTGTTTTTATAAAAAAATATTACTGTTATGATTTAAACAAGTTTGAACATATTTAAACACAAATAAATATCAAACAGCATTTTAAATGCATAAAAACAAAAATTGGGGAGCCTGGGAATCAAACCCAGGACCTCCTAGTGTGCGTGCTGCGTGCTGACTAGTCGGGCTAGTGGGCGTGTTCTGATGGAGATAGGGTTAGGTGGAATATAACCTGACCAGTCGGGCTAGTAAGTAAAACAAAATTCTAATGGCGCACCAGGGGGAGGTGCGCCATTAGAATCGACGTACTTATGGCGCACCAGGGGGAGGTGCGCCATTAGAATCGCTTGTTCCCCTCACACTGTCGCCTCCCTCCCTCCCTCGCTCGCCAGATCCCCCACTCCTCGACCCCAACCGTACGCCGCCGTCCCCTTGCTCCGCCCCCTCCGTCCGCCGCGCCTGCACGTCGTCCGCCGCTGTGGTCTTGCGCTGCCTCGACGC